>NW_027457870.1:300000-600000 GCF_050624435.1 Tenrec ecaudatus
GTAACTGACATATCTCCCCCACTTGCCTGAAAAGACAGCCAGGAGATCACCTCGCTAGGGTTTGGGATCAACGGTGGCCCTCTCTCCTTTGGGGACTGCCTACACCAGCGGAGCTCTTAACACTGGTCTCACTTCATGCCCTGCCTTGCCCTAGGGGCTAACTGACCCTGGGGCACAGCAAGGCCAGTATCATCACAAGGGCATAAGGACTGCACCTCTTGGCCTCCTAGTACAATCCTGCCCCTTGAGAGTCCCTGGCGTCTAATAGTAAGGGCTCAAATAGAAAGTAAATGTTTAGAAAATAATCTTGGCAACATATGTACAAATATGCTTGATACAATTGATGTATTGATTGTTATAAGAGCTCTAAGAGCCCCTTTATTAGTCTAGGTACTTTGGAGAAGTAAATCTACAGCAACTTGTGTATAAGAGAGAGTTGTATGTAAAGGTTAAGTGCGCATCAAGAAAATATCCCAACCCAGTGCTGCCCAAGCCCACAAGTCCAACATTAACCCATTAGTCCAATAACAGTCCACAAAGTCCTGCTCCATCTCACAAAACAGACACAATGATGTCGACTGCAGAGGAAAGCTGAGTCAATGAATATGTAAGCATCTCAGCGCTGGCAGGGGTCTCCACGTGGGTGCTCCCGCACCCAGGGCTGCATCGGGGTACGTTCATGTGGCTTCTCCCTGGGGATGTCTTGCAGGAAGTCTGTCTTGCAAGCTGAAGCAGGGAACTGCGAAAGCAGTTGCACCCTGGTGTGACCACAAAGCAAGAGACCCGAGAACTAGAAAGGTGAGGCTCACTGAGCCATTTATCCCTCTGCCCTTCAATTAACCCCACATGTGTTTATCGGCCAGGTTGGCACAATAAACTAACTGAGTCCCCAGTAGTATGATCTTTTAATTTTAAAAAAGAGCAAATGGACTAGAATTGAATCAGAGAGAGTTCATCAGTGAGATTAAAGAAAATCTCTCAACCTAATTTGGTAAAGGAATAATTTTTAAAATAGACAAGAAAATCTAGAGAAAATCACAGAATTCTGTGGGACAACATCAAGTACATTATGTGTGATTGGACAAAAAAACAGGAAGAAACAAACAAAACAATCAAAAGAGCAGAGAGAAGGAAACTTCCTTAATATATCATGACATGGTAACAAATGTACTCATGAAGCTAAACAAACCAAAAGCAGGGCTGACTGAAATAAAATAATCATGACATATCATGATGAAAGTTACAAATGACAGGAATCCTGACAGCAATTGAGGAAAAATAAGTTACTTAAAAAGAGGAACTGAAAACAAAAATTGTCTTAGAAAAAGTGCATCCAGAAGGCTCTGTAGCAGAAAATGACGAGACTTGGTTTAATGTACTTTGGACATGTTGTCCAGGGAGACAGACCTTGGAGACGTGTCCCACGCATGATAAAAGTACCGGGTTTTAGAACCGAGGAAAACCTTCAACAAGATGGATTGACACAGTAGCTGCATCACTGGGCTCAAAGATAAGAACAATAGTGAGGACTGCACAGTATGGGGCAGGGTTTTGCTCTATTGTCCATAGGAACACTGAGTTGGAATAACTCCACAGCACCTTCCAATAACAGCAACAACACCACCATCTATCATACACGAACACACTGAAGCAGGAAAAGTAAACATACATATTGAAAAGAGAAACGAGTCATGCAATTAAAAACTCCCAATACATTCAAAGAAGAGTTGACACCAATTTTATTCAAACCATTGTAGGACATAATAAAAATGGAAAGTCCCCAAATTCATTTTATGAAACTTGTAAAATCATTATACCCAAATCAGACAGAAACATAGCCAGGAAAGAAAATAATACAGCAATATCCCTTATGAACATAAATGTAAAAATATCTCAACAAAACCCTACCTAATAAAGCCAACAATAAATATCTCAGTAAAGTAAATCATCATGACCAACATGAATTCATAACAAGGGTGCAATGATGGTTACATATTAGAAAAACAATCAATGTTATCCACTATATAAACAAAACAACAGGAAAGAACTTTATAATCATATTAGAAAAATTCAAATCCTACAATCCTGAGAAGAAAATGGGACCGACGGTTCCAGGGGATAATAGAAAGGGAGAGCTAGGGAAGGGGGAGGGGAGCCAACAGACCCACGGACAGGGAACAACAAGAGATCTAAAATTGATGGAGAGGAAGGTGTAGAATGCCTGGTGGGGTTAGATCAAGTGCAATGTAGCTGAAAGAGGAATTACTGAGAGCCAAATGAAGGTCAAACATGATAGTGGGACAGGAGGAAAGTAAAGGGAAATAGAGGAGGAAAGGAGGCAAAAGACATTTTTTTTTACATTTTATTAGGGGCTCATACAACTCTTATCACAATCCATACAAATACATACATAAATTGTATAAAGCACACCCCTACATTCTTTGCCCTAATCATTTTCAAAGCATTTGCTCTCCACTTAAGCCCTTTGCATCAGGTCCTCTTTTTTTCCCCCTCCCTCCCCGGTCCCCCCTCCCTCATGAGCCTTTGATAATTTAGATTGTTATTTTGTCATATCTTTCCCTATCCGGAGGCTCCCTTCCTCCCTTTCTCTGCCGTCCATCTCCCAGGGAGGAGGTCACATGTGGATCCTTGTAATCGGTTCCCCCTTTCCAACCCACTCACCCTCACTCTCCTAGTATCACCCCTCAGACCCCTGGTCCTGAAGGTATCATCCACCCTGGATTCCCTGTGTCTCCAGCTCTCATATGCACCAGTGTACATACAACCTCTGCCCTATCCAGTCCTGCAAGGTAGAATTCGGATCATGGTAGTTGGGGGAAGGAAGTATCCAGGATCTGGGGGAAAGCTGTGTTCTTCATCGGTACTACATCGCACCCTGACTGACCCATCTCCTCTCCTAAACCCCTCTATGAGGGGATCTCCAGTGGTTGACAAATGGGCTTTGGGTCTCCACTCTGCACTTCCCCCTTCATTCACTACGGTATATATATATATATATATATATATATATATATATATATATATATATATATATATATATATATATATATATATATATATATTTTTGCATGATGCCTTTGGCACCTCGTGATTGCACAGGCTGGTGTGCTTCTTCCATGTGGGCTTTATTGCTTCTGAGCTAGATGGCCGCTTGTTCACCTTCAAGCCTTTAAGACCCCAGACACTATCTCTTTTGATGGCCGGGTACCATCAGCTTTCTTCGCCACATTTGCTTATGCACCCGTTTGTCATTGGTGATCGTATCATGGAGGTGTGCACCCAATGATATGATTTTTTTGTTCTTTGATACCTGATAACTGATCCCTTCAGGACCACGCGATCACACAGGCTGGTGTGTTCTTCCATGTGGGCTTTGTGCCTTCTGAGTTAGATGGCCGCTTGTTTATCTTCAAGCCTTTAAGACCCCAGACACTATCTCGTTTGATAGCCGGGCACCATCAGCTTTCTTCACTACATTTACTTGTTCACGCACTTTGGCTTCAGCAGTTGTGTAGGGAGGGTGAGCATCGTAGAGTGCCAACTTAATAAAAGAAAGTATTCATGCATTGAGGGAGTGCTTGAGTAGAGGTCCAAGGTCCTTCTGCCACCTTAAAACTAAACCTATAAATACAGAAACATAGATCTATTTCCCCATCCTCATATATATATTTGCATGTACATGTCTTTGTCTAGACCTCTATAAATGCCCTTTGACTCCTAGCTCTTTCCTCCATCTCCCTTGACTTTCCTCCTGCCCTACTACCAAGCTCCATCCCCACCTGGGTTACAGCTATACCTCTTCTTTATGTAACCTTACCCTTGATCATTCCCTACCAGGCCTGCCACTCCCTCCTCACTACCATTTTGGGTCCCATGTTGTTCCCTTGTCCCTGGGTTTGTTAACACCACTTCCTTACCCCCCCACTTCCCCTATCCCAAGCCCCCCCCGGAACTGTCGGTCCATTGTTTTTCCTCCAGATAGTTCATCCAGCCTGTCTTATTTAGACAGACCTGTGGAGACAATAACATGCACGAAAATAAGACAGAGGAAAACAAAGCAACAGTATACAACCAGACAACAAAACAACAACAAATCACTGACAAAGAACAAAACAAAACACATCAAGAAAGAAAACTTGTAGTTAGTTCAAGGATCGTTTGTTGGAGGCAAAAGACATTTATAGAGGTGTAAATATACACACATATATAAAAATATACTTATATAATGATAGGGATATGGGTCTATGTTCATATATTTATGTTTAATATCAAGGTTGCAGATGAATATTGGTTCTCTATTCAAGTCCTCCCGCAACGCAAGAACACTTCCTTCTAATAACCTGGCATTCTGTGATGCTCACCTTCCTGACATGATAGCTAAAGTCAAATGGGTGCATTAGCAAATGTGGTGAAGAAAGCTGATGGTGCCTAGCTATGAAAAGATACAGTGTTTGGGGTCTTAAAGGCTTGAAGTTAAACAAGCGGCCATCTAGCAGGGAAGCAATAAAACCCACATGAAAGAAGCACACAGCCTGTGTGATCACAAGGTGTCAACAGGATCAGGTATCAGATGACCCAAAACAAACCATCATATAGATATGAATTGGGGGGGGGGGGTTTGGAGTGGAGACCCAAGGCCCATTTGTAAACAATTGGACATCTCTTCACAGAAGGGTCAAGTCAGTCAGGGTGAAGTTTAGCACCAACAAAATACACACTACTCTAGCTCTTTAATTGACCTTGGCACCCCACTATCCTGACCCCAGTTCTAGCTTACAAATCTGGCTTGACAGGAACATGTACCCTAGTACATATCAGAGCTCTTGGTACACGGAATCCAGGACAGATAAATCCCTCAGGAACAGTAATGGGAGTAGCAATACCATGAGGGGAAGGGGAAGATGGGAGAGGAAAGGGAGAAAAGGAAAACCAGTCACAATGATCGACATATAAGCCACTCCCCACCTGCAGGGGACAAGCAACAGAGTAAAGGGAGACTGCAGACAGTGTAAAATATGAAAATAATAATAATTTATAATTTAACAAGGAGTCATGAGGGTGAGGGAGGGAAGGAGGGAAATAAAACAGGAGCTGATACCAAGGCCTCAATTAGAAAATGTTTTGAAAATAATGGTGACAACATATGTACAAATGTGCTTGATACAATTGATATATGGATTGCTATAAGAGGTGTAAGAGCCCCTAGTAAAATGATATTAAAAAATACATCTACCTCTCCGTCTCTCTGCCACCCCGAGTGTGGTGGTGCTCCGACTTCACCATGTCATCTCATAAGACTTTCAGGATCAAGAGATTCCTGGCCAAGAAACAGAAGCAGAATCTGCCCATTTCCCAATGGATTCGAATGAAAACCGGTAATAAAATCAGGTACAACTCCAAGAGAAGACATTGGAGAAGAACCAAGCTGGGTCTGTAAGGAGCCCCCTGAAGGATGGCACGCATGGCCGCATTTTCCCAGGCTCAAATCATGAATTAACATTTTTGTCCCCATCTGATGAATTGAACTTCAATCGGCAAATAATCTGGTTTATTCCTTGTTTTTTTGCTTCCTAATCAAGTTTAACAATAAATAATGTAAGGTTGTTGTTGTGAGAAAAAAAATACATCTATACTACTATAATACCTCAAGTAGAAAAAGACAGAAAATGGGGTAAGATGGCCACCATATAACAAGCCCGGGAAGATGTGCTCAGCAACTACCAAAGAGTTTCCACTATGAGAGAGATTCTGCACTTCCTGGTAGCAAGAAATTCAACTTAAAAGCCAAGTTGACCCAAGTTTCTCAAAGTGGAAAGCAGCAAGGCCTGCTGACAGACTCCCCTTTACGGATGAGCAGCAACATGAGTTGCTTCTACAAGCATCGTGATTCTTCGTGGCCCCTGAGAAAAGACAGTCAGCCAGCCAACCCTCTACCTCCCTGGCCTCTAGGGACACAGATAGCTAGATCACTTGGGCAGCTTGGTACACACATGCTCAGTACCCAAGGTACGCTTTGTACCATTTCCCCATCTTCCTCCTCTTTTCCTGCTTTGTTCTACAAGGCATTCCATGCCGTGTGCCAGCGCCCTGATACCGCATACATGTACACACAGACTACTAAAAGAGCAGGAATCCCCACCCACAAGGTAGCTTTATTATATATATTTTTGGATTTTGTACTTTTGTTCTATTTTAATACTCTCTCTCTCTCTCTTTTTTGATCTCCTACTTCCTCTTCTGGAGTGACTCCACCCTCCTGAGAATCCACATTCCTCCCAGGAAGAGACAGGTCTGTGTATCCCAGCATACCCACTCTAGCATGGGCTTTCCAGGACCTCCTAAGTGCACAGATATGCTCACATTCATTCACATTGCCACAATAGCAGAATCTGGTACCCACAACCATACCCAAGTCTTTTTTTTTGATCCTTGTACTTCTATCAATTATCTTTCTATTTTCTTGCTGTTCTCTCGTTAAATATCTTTCCATGAAACCTATTAATTGAGATTAACTCTCTGCCCGCAAGTGTCAACTCACAGTGATCCTATAGGACAGGGTAAAACTGTCCGGTGAGTTTCTGAGACTGTAACTGTTTATGGGAATAGAAAGTCTCCTTTTTTTGGCGGAGCAGCTGGTGGTTTTAAAATGTTGACCTTTCGGATTACAACTCAATACATAACCATTATATGACCAGAGCTCCTTATTGTGATTACCCCTCTGAAAATATTTTCCCATTATTTTTGCAAGTCTGTTGGCTTATTCACAGTCACTTATTACTATCATTACTTTATTCTTATCATTACTTTTATTTTATTCTATTTTTCCCAGCCACTATCCCCACTTAGGCACCTTTCCCCTTCTTTTCATTTCACCACTGTATGTTTTCTAGCTCCTATTAGAACTCACCTGTGTCACTAGACAAACTCTACCTCTGTATGACCAGCAGCTCACACACCACAATGCTGAAGAAACAGCAGTCAAGCACAGAAAGCTTCCAAATTCAAGAAAAACAAACATGAACAACCAAGTAGCACTCAAACCAATGGAATAGTCTGAAGATGTGATTGTGAACCACCAGTAACAGAATTCAGAAGAATGATGCTTAGGTCAAGAGATCTGGGGAATGTTCATGAGAAAAACAGAAGAAATTGAGAAACTAAAATCCTTAAACCAAAGGATTCTAGAAGACAAGCAATGAGATAACTGAATTAGGCAACATAGTAAAAGGCTAGAGGAATAAAATGGAAAAGGAAAATAAAATAAATGAGCTTGAAGACAATTACCCTCACGACAGTAGACAAGAGAAGCAATCAACAAAAAAAACCCGGAAGCATCCAAATAAATCCTGTAGGACACTATCATAAGAACCCATCTAAGAAAAGAAAAAAGAAAAGAAATGCTGGGAAAAGAACACCACCAAAAAAAAAATCTACAGAGAATAGTACAAGAAACCATGGAAGAAAATTTCAACATACTATTCAACAAGCTGAGAAGAATGGACAACCAAAGAGAAAACATCAAGACATAAAGAAAAGGAGAGAATCTGAGGGCAGCTAGAGAAAAAGGAAAAGTCATCTACAAAGGAAAGTTGATAAGGATAAATTCAGACTTCTCAGCAAAAGACCTGCAGGCAAGAAGACAATGGAATGACATATATACAATTGTGACGGGTGGAAGGGGGGGTGGGGCGGAAGGAAGCCAGCCAAGAATATTATACTGAACAAAAATATCCCTCAAATACAAGGGAGAAATAAAGGTTATTTCCTGAGGAGGAAAAAATAAAGGAATTTTGAATTCAACAATTCATTTTCTCAGATCACAATGTTATAAAACTGGAAATCTACAACAGAAAGAAAAGGAACAAAAAGACAAACACATGGAGACTGAACAACATACCATTTCAAAATGACTGGACACTAGAGTAAACGAAAACGAGAAATTAAGAAACTCCTTAAAACAAGCAAACCTATAACACATCATACCAAAAACTCGGATACAACAAATGCAGTTATCTGAAGTCAATTTATAGCAATCAATACACACACGAAATATGAGAGAAATCCAAAACCAATACTAATAAAACACTTCCAAGAAGTAGAAAGAGGGAAACCACATAAGTCCTTCAACAATAAAGGGAAAGAACTAATAAAAATTGAAGCAGAAATAAATGAACTGAAAAATGGGGGGGAAATCAACAAGACAAAAAGTTGGTTATGAAAAGATTAACAAAATCGACAAACTGCTAGAAAACTTAACAAAGGAAAAGAAAGATGCAAATATCTAGAATTTGAGATGAAAAGGGTGCCATCACAAAAGATCCAAATGAAATAAAAAGATACATGTAGAGCAAAAGAAGAATTAGAGGTCACCAAGAGACTTCCAACCAAGAAAGATTCTAAAGAAGTATGTATGTTGCCTTCACAGGAGAATGCTAGCAAGTATTCAGGGAAGAGCCATAACTAATTCTGTGCAGACTATTCCAAAATATAGAAACTGACAGCAAACTCCCACACGCATTCTATGAAATGAGCATAATCCTCAAAACCTGATCACGAGCATTTAGAAAAAATGAAAACAGGAAGTAGATAAGAGTGTCCCTCATCAATATTCTTATTCAACATTGTACTACAATAAACATCTTAGCCAGACAGACAGCAAAAAAATTTTAAAATAAAAGGAATATAATTGGGCAAAAAATAGGTCAAGCTGTCACTATTTGCAGATAGTATGATTTTACATAGTGAGAGCCCCAAGGACTCCACAGAAAGATTGTTGGAAAGTACTAACGAATCTGTTAAAGTAATGGCATACAAGATTAATAAGCAGAAATCAATTTTAATATGCTATTGAAGAGCTCCAAAATAAAAACATCAAGAAAAAAAATTAAAAAAGAGAAAACAATATCATTTATAATATCCATACAAAAGATGAATACCTGGGAATAAACTTAACCAAAGAAACAAAAGACCTGTACAAAGGAAACTACAGAAAAATCAAAATGTGAATATTACTGAAAGCAATAAATCTATAGATAGAACACAATTCTGATCAAAATCATTTTCTTGGGGGCTCATACAGCTCTTATCACAATCTATGCATCCATCCATTGTGTCTAGCACATTTGTTCATTGTTGCCATCATCATTTTCAAAACAATTTCATTCTACTTGAGCCCTTGGCATGGGCTCCTCATTTTTCCCTCTTCCCTTCTTCACGAACTCTTAATAATTCATAAATTGTTATTAATTTTTCATGTCTTACACTGTCCGAGGTCTCTCTTTACCCTCTTTTCTACTGCCCATGCCCAAGGAGGGGTTACATTGTGATCAGTGCCCCCTCTTGTTACCACTACTCTCACAGCTGTCTACAAATGGGTTTGGGGTCTCCAGTCCACCCTCCCCCTCAATCACATCAATAAGGCTTTTTGTTCTGGGTCTTTGATGCCAGATACCTGATCCCTTCGACACCTCTTTATCACACAAGCTGGTGTGCTTCTTCCATGTGGGCTTTGTTGCTTCTTAGAGAGAGTCACTTGTTCATCTTCAAGCCTGTAAGACCCCAGATGCTATATCTTTGCATTGCTGGACACCATCACCTTTCTTCATTACATTTGCTTATGCACCCATTTGTCTTCAGCAATTCTGGCGGGAAGGTTATCACAGAATGCCAGGTGACTAGAACAAAGTGTTCTTGCGTTGAGGGAGTACTTGAGTAGAGGCCCACTTAATTGGACCTTTTGGACCTACTTTCTATCCAGCTCTTGGTAATCCAGGGTGTGTGCTACAGACTCGTGGACTTAATATTGTTCTTTGGAGGCACACAATATCTTTCATAGGCCACACCAGAAAGAATCCATGTGGAAGCTACATTCACTGGAGTTTGTAAACTGGGCTTTCATTCAAACTCATCAGGAGCCCTTTGATTTAAGACTGAAATTCATCAGTGTGAGAAGATGATGACTGCTATCCCAAGTTATGGAATTGGCAGTTATTGGACTTTGGTTTGACTCTCTGGCCTTCAGGGTGCCTAATGAATGGTGATCCAGGAATACCAAATATTTACTACTTTAATGCTCTTCTTATTTTGTTATGACATGTATTAGTCAGGTATGCATGTTGCTACCTTTTGGAATGAATTTTGTTGAAAGTTTTGTTCCAACATCAACCCTAATTATTTGTGTAAATAGTGTCCAGCCCAGCCTGTGTGATCACGAGGTGTCAATGGGATCAGGTATCAGGCATCAAAAAACAAAAAGTCCTATCACTGTGATGAGTGGGAGTGCGAAATGGGGACACAAAACCCATCTATAGGCAACTGGACATACCCTTACAGAAGGGCCTTGGGGAGGAGACAAACCAGTCAGGGTATAGTATAGTAAAGATAAAACATACAGCTTTCCTCTAGTTCTTTAATGCTTCCTCCCTCCCACTATCATGATCCCATTTCTACCTTACAAATACGGGTAGACCAGAGGATGTACACTGGTACAGACAGGAACTAGAAACAGAGGCAATCCAGGACAGATGACCCTCTGAGGACTAGTAGTGAGAGTGGCGATACCGGGAGGGTGGAGGGAAGGTAGGGTAGAAAGGGGCAAGGGATTATAAAGATCTACATATAAACTCCTCCATGGGGGACAGACAACAGAAAAGTGGGTGAAGGGAGACGTTGGACAGTGTGAGATATGCCAAAATAATAATAATTTAGAAATAATCAAGGGTTCGTGAGGGAGGGTGGGGGAAGGAGGGTGAAAATGAGGAGCTGATACCAAGGGCTCAAGTAGAAAGAAAATGTTTTGAAAATTATATGGCAACAAATGTACAAATGTGCTTGACACAATGTATGTATGGATGAATTGTAATAAGAGCTGTATGAGTCCCCCCAGAAAAGATTTTTTAATAAATTGTTCAGAAACTTGAATTTAATCTATATAAGTCAACAATTCGAGCATGAATTGATGTCTGAAACCAGCCTATACTTCTATATGCTTTTCTCAACCGTGTTTTAAATTCTGTATCATTAGCTAAATGAATAACACTATCGTTACCTTATGTCCCAGGAAGATGGTTTGAAAAATTTTCGTTATCATAAAATGATAATGTTGTTTCTAAAGTGAACCAGAGACATATATAAACCACAGATATGTGAATGGATTTTGTGCTCCCATTTAAATCTAGCACCAATCTAAGAACTATGAGTTCTTAGGATGTGGCCCTCTTTAATGCTTAAAGAAGTCACTAAAGATATAGGTGCTATAGAAAAAACAAAACAAAAGAGAATGAAAAAACAACAAACAAAACCAAAGTAATATACTCATAAAAATTATATCTGTTTGTAATTAACAGATAAAAATTTTACTAGTACATTGCTTAGAACACATGGTAGATAAATGGAATCACAGAATGGAATTTTCCCACTTTTTGCAGTCCATTGTATATTCAATATTTGTAAGTCTTAACATTTACAAAAAGTACAAAACAAGGTGATCTATATTAAACATAATGCCTGTGCTATAAATTGTCATCACAAGGTAATTATTTTACTATTGATTCGAACATTTTCTTCATTCAATACTTTTATTGAAGTTCAAAGTATACATTCTTAAGACAATAAATACCTGGCTGTTTTTTCTTAGTATCACAGAGGTACCATCATCAACTTCAAATTCTCCGTAGTCTCTTAGACACCGTACCTGAAAAGAAAATCAGATATTTTATCCAAATTACCTTTTAAAATATGCAGTGATCATAACATGAAGTGGGATTATATAAATGCCCGAACAGTAAAAGTACTGTATTTTATGTGTCTGTTTCCTCCTCTGTGTACTTAGGACCCTTACTATTCCCAGATATTTACTGTGGTCCTAAAACTAAAGATCTCAATTTCCTACGTCACCGGGAAGGGAAACATAAGCTTTGCTAATGTATACATGGATGGTATTACCAATAAGGAAACCAGGGATTTAGATAAAAGGAGACTACATAGTTGGACGTTTTCCTCTCAAACAATGCACTATATTAATCAGAAGGAATAAAAATGAGGGACATAACAGTGGCAAACAAGAAAGAAAAGAGCATTTTACCTCAACTAGATTGACCAGATCCTTCCCATAATCCATCAGGATAAAAGAACATACATCTAAAAACAAACTGTTTTTCTTTTTAACAATTTATTGGGGCTCATACAATTCTTATCACAGTTCATACATATACATACATCAATTGTATAAAGCACATCTGTACAGTCTTTGCCCTAATCATATTTTTCTCTTTTCCTTTTTTACATTTTATTAGGGACTCATACAACTCTTATCACAATCCATACATATACATACATCAATTGTATAAAGCACATCCATACATTCCCTGCCCCAATCATTCTCAAGGCATTTGCTCTCCACTTAAGCCCCTTGCATCAGGTCCTCTTTTTTATTTTTTCCCCCTCCCTCCCCTTTCCCCCCTCCCTCGTGTGCACTTGGTAATTTATACATCGTTATTTTGTCATATCTTGCCCTATCCGGAGTCTCCCTTACCCCCCTTCTCTGCTGTCCCTCTCCCAGGGAAGAGGTCACATGTGGATCCTTGTAATCAGTACCCCCTTTCCAACCCACTCACCCTCCACTCTCCCAGCATCGTCCCTCACACCCTTGGTCCTGAAGGTATCATCCACCTTGGATTCCCTGTACCTCCAGCCCTCATATGTACCAGTGTACAGCCTCTGCCCTATCCAGCCCTGCAAGGTAGAATTCGTATCATGGTAGTTGGGGGGAGGAAGCATCCAGGATCTGGAGGAAAGTTGTGTTCTTCATCGGTACTACCTCGCACCCTAATTAACCCATCTCCTCTCCTAAACCCCTCTATGAGGGGATCTCCATTGGCCGACACTTGGGCCTTGGGTCTCCACTCTGCACTTCCCCCTTCATTTAATATGGTATATATATACATATATACATATACATATATACATATACACACATGTACACATACATACACACATATCTTTTTTTTTTTTTTTTGCATAATGCCTTATACCTGGTCCCTTGGCACCTCGTGATCGCACTGGCCGGTGTGCTACTTCCATGTGGGCTTTTTTGCCTCTGAGCTAGATGGCCGCTTTTTCACCTTCAAGTCTTTAAGAACCCAGACACTATCTCTTTTGATAGCCAGGCACCATCAGCTTTCTTCACCACATTTGCTTATGCACCCATTTGTCTTCAGCGATCCTATCATGGAGGTGTGCAGTCAATGATATGATTTTTTGTTCTTTGATGCCTGGTAACTGATCCCTTCGGGACCACTCGATCACACAGGCTGGTGTGTTCTTCCATGTGGACTTTGTTGCTTCTGAGCTAGATGGCCGCTTGTTTATCTTCAAGCCTTTAAGACCCCAGTCACTACCTCTTTTGATAGCCGGGCACCATCAGCTTTCTTCACCACATTTACTTGTTCACCCACTTTGGCTCCAGACGTTGTGTCGGGAGAGTGAGCATCATAGAGTTCCAATTTAATAAAAGGAGATATTCATGCATTGAGGGAGTGAACAAACTGTTTTTCAAAGGAAATCAAGTCTTCCAATCTCTTGTTTCTCAGGAATACTTAAAAATACATTTAAAAGATTCAGTTTCATGCTCTTTCATTTTGCTTACACAGTAACTTAGCAATCAATTAATTTTCATTTAGTATTTTAAAAATAAAACAAAATTTATGGAAGATGGAATGTTAGATTACATTAAGATGCTTGAAATTAAAGTGCCAACATCCAATCATTTTTGACCTATAAAATGTAAGCTTAATATAGTTCAGCTCACACATCACTATTACCTTAAAACTGTGAATCAAAGTTTGTTGCAGAGAGGGCACTATAAGCATTTCCATACTCCTGTCCCTCTATAGCAGTGTTTCCCAAAGTGGGGATACTGCAATGATCCAGGAGGAGTACAAAGCAGATAGCTACACTTTATCCTGGAGTATAGGCTATTGTATAAAAGTTTTTAATTTTACACACACACACACACACACACACACACACACACACACACACCATAGTGAATGAAGGGGTAAGTGCAGCGTGGAGACTCAAAGCCCATTTGTCGGCCACTGGAGATCCCCTAATAGAGGGGTTTAGGAGAGGAGATGGGTCAATCAGGGTGCGATGCAGTACCGATGAAGAACACAGCTTTCTCCCAGATCCTGGATGCTTCCTCCCCCAACTACCATGATCCGAATTCTACCTTGCAGGACTGGATAGGGCAGAGGTTGTACACTGGTGCATATGGGAGCTGGAGGCACAGGGAATCCAGGGTGGATGATAACTTCAGGACCAATGGTATGAGGGGCAATGCTGGGAGAGTGGAGGGTGAGTGGGTTGGAAAGGGGGAACTGATTACAAGGATCCACATGTGACCTCCTCCCTGGGAGATGGACGGCAGAGAAGGGTGAGGGGGGGGGGGTAAGGGAGACTCCGGATAGGGCAAGATATGACAAAATAACAATGTATAAATTACCAAGGGCACATGAGGGAGGGGAGAAAAAAAAGAGGACCTGATGCAAAGGTAAAGTGAAGAGCAAATGCTTTGAGAGTGATTAGGGCAAAGAATGTAGGGATGTGCTTTATACAATTGATGTATGTATATGTGTGGATTGTGATAAGAGTTGTATGAGCCACTAATGAAATGTAAAAAAAGAAAGAAAAAAAAAAAGAACACAGCTTTCCCCTGGATCCTGGATGCTTCCTCCCCCCAACTACCATGATCCTAATTCTACACTGGTGCATATGGGAGCTGAAAGCACAGGGAATCCAGGGTGGATGATAACTTCAGGACCAATGGTATGAGGGGCAATGCTGGGAGAGTGGAGGGTGAGTGGGTTGGAAAGGGGGAACTGATTACAAGGATCCACATGTGACCTCCTCTCTGGGAGATGGACAGCAGAGAAGGGTGGGGGGGCGGGGGGTAAGGGAGACTCCGGATAGGGAAAGATATGACAAAATAACAATCTATAAATTATCAAGGGCTCATGAGGGAGGGGGGGCAAGGGAGGGAGGGGGGAAAAAAGAGGACCTAATGCAAAGGGCTTAAGTGGAGAGCAAATGCTTTCAAAATGATTAGGGCAAAGAATGTAGGAATGTGCTTTACACAATTGATGTATGTATATGTGTGGATTGTGATAAGAATTTATGAGCCCCTAATAAAATGTAAAAAAAATGATTAGGACAAAGAATGTACAGATGTGCTTTATACAATTGATGTATGTATATATATGGATTGTGATAAGAGTTCTATGAGCCCCTAATAAAACAATTAGGAAAAAAACAGGCCCAAAGAACAAAAGAAAAAAGGGTTAGCAATATATATACATAAATTAAAATATCTATAAAGAGATTCTATCACAGCCCTCTAGTTGATTCTAACTCACAATGACCCTATATTGGTTTTCCAAGGCTGTAAATCCTTACAGAAACTAAGAGTCTCATCTTTCTCCTGAGCAACAGTTGGTAAATTTGAACCTTAAGAACCTCAGAACCCTGGTGGAACAGCAGTTAATCACTGGGTTGCAATCTGCATAGTCGACAGTTCAAAACTACCAGTACCAGTAGGAGAATGCCTGGGCTTTCTACTCAGAAACCCATAGGGGATCCCTAGGAATCAGCATTGACTCCATACCAGAGAGTTTGGTTCTGGAACCTTATGGTTAGCAGTCCAATCAATGCCTATCCTACAATGCCAGCAGGGATCCTAAGAAAGAGATGAAGAGATGTAGTCAATGAATAAGGCCCATCTAGCCATCATCTCTTATGCATTGTATTATCAATTCTAGCCTATATGGCTATGGTTAAAATCCCATTTTGGAGGGATGGTTATGTGGAAAAGCCATCTCAGAAGCAGGAACACAGAGAAATGCTGGACCATCAAGGTGTAAGAGGCCCTAGTGGGACATACTTGAGATCTTTGTCTGAAGTGGTAGAGACTGAGATGGAGGCATCAAAGGCTGCAGCACAGAGACCATGGGACAGAACAGAGGGACTAGGCCAAGACCAGAGGCTGAGGCAAGGCGTCCATGACATAAAACAGAGGAGCAATACTGAGACTATGATACTTTGACGCAGAGCAGTGGGCTGCCTTTCTGGCCCAAAGAGGCAAAGGGACTATGTGACTGAGAGGCTAAGGACTAAAGACTGACATGACTGCTGGATGACAGGAGAGGTACACTTACTGTTTCCTGATGCTGACTTGTGGTAACTAGTTACCTTCCTTAATAAGCCCACTAAATTGTGAATATTGTCTGTGAGTTCTGTGAGGCCAACTGGGACCGATAATTGAACCCGACAGAAAGGCAGTGTGTGAGGGAGGAGTGGGTGGTGTCAGAATAGATATTGAAGGATGAAGGATGGAAGCATGTCTGAACTCTGCCTCATGGAAACAGTGAAGCCAGAGAAAGTCAAATACGGCCCTCTGATATGTCTTCCTACATTTAAAGAAGCCAATCCAATTACTAGCACTAACAAATAAGAGAAACAACGTTACTGGATAACTCAACAGGATATTTGAGTTGGCAGAAGAACAGAACAGCTTATTGAGTCTGAGGAACAAAAGTAAAGAAACATGATCCCAAGGAACACCATCAAGCAAATCAATGCAAATATTATGGAAGTCCCAGAAGAGGGCAAAGGGTAACTAAATAAAACTTAATAGACAACAGCAGAACATTACCAAAACTTGACAAAGGACAAGAATGTACATATCAATGACACTTAAGAATTTCCAAATCAGAAGAAAGCCTGAGAGATCCACACCAAAATATCTTATCATCAAACTCTTTAAAAAAAAGATAAAATCTTGACAATATCAAATAAAATGAAGTACCAATTTACATATATAGAAACCCTGGAAACCAGGAGGTAATAGAGTCACATATTTAAAATAATGAAAGAAATGAACAGCCATTCAAGATTCCTATAGCCAGCAAAACTTTCCTTTATAAATGAGGATAAAATTCAAGAAAACAAATAAAACCTGAGGGAATGTTGAGACATTCCTTTAGATTGAAATACAAGGAGAGTAGATTGCAAGATGAAGCAATATAGAGAAAAAGGTGTTAGGTTCCTGGATTCAGGTACCTGAAAGAATTCACACAGCAGAAGCAGGTTTTTAATCCAAGTGATTTTATGGGGAAAAGGGAAGTTTCAGGTACTACAGCCTCAAAAAATACACATTGTTTTAAGAAAGCATACAAGGATCCGCAGAACTGCACATGGGTTCACTGCTGAATGGGGAAAAAACACATAGAAAGAACAGGAACACGTAACCCAGCACGTGGAACCAGGAAATCCCTGGGGCCAAAAGGGCTCCCACCCCCCACTTGTGGAGAATGCTGGAATGGAAGGAAGTCAAGGCAGGGTCTTTATTCCCTCCTCTCCACAACGGCTGGGGGAAGCATGGTTGAAGGTATTGGTTGGTTCCACTGGCTTGAGTTTAGGCCCACCTGTGTGAGGTAATGTAACTGAGCCTAATCTGTGTGCCCTGGTGGACCTCCCCTCGGGGCGGAGGGAGCTCTTGTCTGAGCATGCTCAGTTTGATTGTTCTAAAATTTAACGGATGCCTGATTTCTTCCAATCCTTTTGCTTTAGCCTTATGCAGTTAGTGCGGAGACAACCCCCTTGTGGTGCTTATGTAATCTGATGTCAATTTGGGACTTGAGAGGATTAAGAGTGAAGTGGTGGAGTCTAGTTGGTCAATCAGGATAGCCAGTGAGGCCTCTGTGTGGGCATTGCCTTCGCCTGAGAATTCTGGGAACTCCAGTATTTCCTCCTTAAACAGGAGACGCTTCTCTCTCTCAGCTCACTTCCTTGGAGATGCTCTACTGGCAAGACACATGGCACTACGTCCTGGTAGCTGGGAAAGCCACACGGACCTACCCTGATGCAACAGACCTCTGGAGCCAGAGAAGCTACATAGAGAAGAACCCTGCCAGCGCTGAGATGTTTACAATGCTACTGGATCCAAAAACTTTCTACTCGCTGGTTCAAGATCGTCCTGCAATCGGAGTCATTGCATGTTTCGTGAGTCTGACGAGGCCTTTACAGATTGGTATCAGACATATGGGCTAATATTGGGCTCACGGACTTGACCTGGACTGGGCTGGGACGTTTTCGCAATATTCAGTTGTTCTTCTATATAAACCTCTTTCTTATAAACATGAGTTTCTATGAATTTGTTTCTCTTGTCTACCCAGACTAACACTCCCCCTTTATGGCCCCTATTCTGGCTACCTAACATATTTAGCCAACACCTAAGTTGAATGCAAACATTTTTCTTTGGTCTTCTTTATTCAATATTCAAAAGTATACAAAAGAGGATAATAAAGATGGTTCAAAATCCAAAAATTAACTAAGCGCCAAAGTACGTGCTACTACTGGAAGAAATGAGGAGCAAAGAGAGGATAACCCACTTAACAAGTAACAAAATGACAACTATATGACAGGGACTTCAAGTGTGTGCAAATATGGAATTTAAAAACTGAAAAAAGTCCCAGAAACATTTGAAGCTCCTTGGTAAGTACTTCCTTAGTGGTAGTAACTTTCAATATGAAAGTATTAAAATGTCCAGTGTAAAAGCAGAGACCTTGTGATATGCATATGATACAACTTTGCTTATGGAAAGCTAAGAGGATTCAACACATTAATGAAGAACTGAGACTAAAGCTTTCTGTAGGGATTATGGCTCGATGGAAAAAAAAAGCCTCATGCTCGGGCCAATAAACACAATGATAAAAAGAGAAAAAAATAAATTGACACGGATTTCATTTATTTCAATGCATAATCAACATTCATGGAATTAGTGAAGAAATCAAGCCATGAGATAAATGCTGCAAAAGACTTCTTTAAAGTGTTAAAGAGCAGCAGAGTCAGCAAAATGACTGTCAGACAACAAACTCGGACAACTCTCAGCAATTATAGAGAAGGTCCACTAGGAGCGATATCCTAAACTTCATGGAAGAGAATCTCAATATGAAGTGCATCCAAGCTTCTTAAACTGAGAGAGCAGTAGCAACTACTAACAGATTCCCCTCTTTGTTATAGGCTGTCCACACGCTGGGGAAGCTTCCCTCCTGCCTGGCATAGCCAATTTTTTCTGGTCCCAGAGCTAACCCAGCTGACCAAGCCTCTTGGCTTGCTGTCCTCTGGTGAAGAACAGCTTTGCAGAGTCAGCTTGGTGCAGACAGTCACTAGCCAAGCTTAACTTTTGCTTTGTTCTACAGTTCCACCAGCCCTTGCTCAACATTCCTCACCTTGCCACCCCCAAGCAGGAAATGTGTTAGCAAAACAACACAATTAGGGGGCAAGGGGGAAAGAGAAGCCTAGCACTTCCCGCACCAATCTCAAAGTAGACTTGAGAGGTTTAATTTAACCCCCCCATTGGGTGAGAAATCCACACACCTGGCCTCTAGACCTGGCAGGAACCCCATCTTATCCCTCAAGGGGTGGAGTCAAGGGACAGAGTTTTTGTGGGTTTTGAACTGCGGACCATGCTGATCGCAACCCAATGTGTAACCACTGTACCACCAGGGGTCCTTTTATCTCAGTAAAACTATGAAAACTAGTCCTCGGTTTATCTGACCCCAGCCATGCTATTTTTTAATCACCTAATATGTATATGAAAGGTGAACAATGAATAAGACAGAGGTGAATTGATAACTATGAATTATGATATCGCAGAAAAGCACTGACAAAACATCAACAGCCAGAAGAGCAAACAAAGCTATGCTGGAAGAGCTACAGCGGGAGTGCCCCTTAAAGAGGCCGACTCCGTGTATATGTCATCTGGATGGCAAGTCCCTGGATGGTCAAAAAGAGGAAGCCTCTCAGTGGTACACATTGACACCATGACTGCAATAATGGGCTCAAACAGCAATGTTTGAGAAGAGGGTGCGGGGCAAGGCAGTGTTTCATTCTGTTGTACATCTAGTTACTATGAATAGGACTTGGTGGCACCTAACAAAACTATATTCATATCTCCTTCTTACATAATAGGAGCATAATCCACACATTCAATAAAATCCATTCTCAAGAGGTAAAACTTACTTCAATATATAAGCTTTGGGGAGGCTTCATATCCTGTGTTATGTCCAAACCTTCATTTCCTCCCAATGACCTCATGTAAGTAGCAAGGGACTTCTTATAACAATTGAACCATTCTATCTGAAAACAGAAAAATGGTCTTTTTACCAAGTGACAAAGAAAACAAGCTTGCCAACATTGTGTAATCGTGACTTCAAACAGCACATACGCCCATGTAGATCATGAGTGTGGCATTCCTGTATTTATATAGCGAACATTAATGGTTGTCTTCTACGAGTCAGGAACTGTCTGTGCACTTAGGATGGAGCATTCAACCAAAACAGACAAAATTCTTGTTATCACATAGCTTACAAACCAGTAGACCTAAGCACAGATCTAAAAAAACCATTCAACCAGAAACAACACTACGAAAAACACATGATTCAGTTATGGTCGCTTTAAATACTGCACGGACTCTTTTTATAAGAATGGAACAACATGCTTGAGCAGACAATGCAAATGTCCCCAAAGAGAAGGAAGGACAAGCAAAATGAGGAGTGCACACAATAGAAGATAGTGAGGCTTACTTTGGAATTCAGTTCTAAGTTGTATCTGACAAGGGTAAACCTTTATCACATGTAAAGTGGCGCAAGAGGTCACATTATTTTACGACTGCATTTGTAGGAAAGTCAGTCATCGGAATTCTATAAATGTAAAAAAGTAGATTAAGAGTTGCCAAAGGGCTGGGGGAAGGAAATAATAATAAAAGGCATTTGTTATTTTTTAAAGTCTATTATGGTTAGGGTGAAAGTTTACAGAGAAAACTCATGTTTTATACAATAATTTATATATATTTTGTTTTGTGACATTAGTTGCAATCTCCTCAGAATCTTATTTATGTATAATTACAGAAAGGTAGGCAAAACAAAGATGTACAGGTTAATGACATTATTAAGAAACAGCCTGGTCAAGGAGTAACACATCCTCAGCCCCAAAATGGAGACTTATCATTTTGTTCCATTCTGAAAATTTTACATTATCACCCAAGAATGCATCCCTAAAACACTAGTTTAGTGCTGTTCATTATTTGTACTTTAAATAGATCCACACAGTATTTATTATTTTGTGACAAATTTCTTTCACTAAACAGATTTTGGATTTCTGAAATTCTACTTTAAAGTGATGAAGAGCAAGGATGTCACACTTTGAGGACTGAGCAATGCCATGGGATTTTCCATTGACCTTAGCCATGGGATTTTCCATTGCCTCATAAGCATATGAAAGTTGGACAACAATTAATAAAGACCAAAGAATAGATGCCTTTGAATTAGCATGTTGGCAAAGAACACCGAAAGTACCATGGACTGCTAACTGAACAAACAAATCTGTCTCGGAAGATCACAGCCAGACTGATCCTTGGAGATGAGTATGGCAAGACTTGTCTCACAAGTTTTGGGCATGTTTTCAGGAGACCAGTCCTTAGAAAACGACACAATACTTGGTACAGTGCAAAGTCAGTGGGAAAAACAAAAACAACTCAAGGAGATGAATTGATACGGTAACTCAACAATGGGTTCAAACATAACAATTGTGAGGATGCAGAGTCCAGTAGTACTTCATGCTGATCTAGACAGGGCCACTATGAGGCGGAACTGACGAGAAGGCACCCACCACTACTATGTTGGTTAGTATTGGGTTATGTGTTGGCTAAAGCCAAGGTCAACAGTTTGACTCAACCAGTTACACCTAGGGAGAAAGGGGATTTCTGCTCCTATAAAGAAATACAGCTTCAGAAACCTAAAGAGCCAGTTCTACTTTGCTCATCCTTAAGGATTGTTAAAAGTCAATGGCAGTGGGTGTTTTACACAATCAATGTATGTATGTATGGATTGTGATAATAGTTGTATGAGCCCCAATAAAATGATTTTTAAAAAAGAAATTATGACATAAGATTATCTCTCTCTAAAGTGTCTTGGAGTCTCTAACTTGTAAACTACTATTTGTCTACCTTCATGGAAAAAAATAATACACTAATCTTTGTTAAAGATGGCATCACCTATCCCTTATCGGTGAGTTCAAAGTGAAATGTTCACATATAGAAACTGAATTTCGGTTTATGCTCTGAGAAGGAAAAGGCAGAGGCAGTGATTCTCTCCATAGACTAGACCTTGTAGAGACTCTATTAACACCGAATTTGGACCCCAGCTATAAGGGATTTCCATTGAACTCAAGGTCAAAATGAAGTCTAAAGTATGGAAATCTAATCTCAAGACTAACATTATAATTGTTAATTATAATTTTCTGGTTCTAAAATCAGCATCTTGAAGTCTTACTTGTGTGCCTTGTCATGACTACCTTGTACTAAACTAAAAAAGTTTATGCACGACAAGTTCATGTATTTATGTTTAAAATAAAATCCTCATCTATTGGTTACTTAAATTTTAAGATAAAATCCTACAAGAACTATTACTCTTAAACACTCTATGTTTTTAAAAAAATACTATAGCTATTGTTATTAGAGAAAGAACATGTTCTGTTCATTTCACCATAATAAAGAGGCACCCCTCAAGTCCACTTAATGTAAGATTCCGGCACAAAGACCATGGAAAAAGAACCTGAAAAATTAACTGGTAACGTAATTATTTAGTAGTTCCCTCAAGAAGCTGAGGTACTTTGTTTCTTTCTCCAGAACATGAACAGAATAAAAATAAAGCATGGAAATGTACTTAGCAATCCAAGATCAGAGGAGGCAATGGTATTAGAGATTAAAACCTGAGCAGACTGCGGATGACAGTGGAAGCCCAAACTCCATTTGCACAGTTCCCACACAGATTAAGCCTCCAGTGAATCTCCTTAGACCATGAACAAAGAATGGAAATAGTCTTGTTATACACTGAGTGCATTGGAAAGTAGATTAACACAGATAATTTTTAACGTTATTGTTTTTCTCTCTTTTGGTCCCTTTTAAATTTGTTCTAGTTTTTATATTTTCTTTTGGATTGAGGGCTGTTTTTTTTGCATATGATTTTCTTTCTTTTTTTTTGGAGTTTTCAGTGGTTTATTGAGCATTCAATATTTTGCCATGATGACTTAGGATAGTTAGGTGTTTTTTTTTATTTTGTGTTTTACATTTTATTAGGGGCTCATACAACTCTTATCACAATCCATACGCATATGATTTTCTTTAAATAAAATCTAGGATAGGACTTAGTTACTGTGAAGACTATAAATGGATTAAGTTTCTTTGGGTTAGGACAGGGCAGGCTGGGGCAAATGGTGAGTTTAAGACTGAAGAAAATGTTCTAAAATTGATGGAGATCATAACTGCACAGCTCTTTTTAATATATTTAAACCACTGGGTTGTGTGGTATATGAATTATGTCAATTAAACTCAAGTTAAATTTTTTAAATGCAGTTAGCAAGTAAATTGTTTATAAAACTCATGGCAAATTTACTGAATACATGCCGTGGCAATTACATTATATCCTGTCAGCCTGTCAATAAAATTGCAGCTTGATGACCTCATTTTGAGGCATGACAGAAATAAGTAGCTCAATGGAGATCAAACCCAGTCTCTCTGCCTTCCTTTTCTGCGCTGAGACAGTCAGAGAGCTGGAGGAGACCCGTGCCAACACTGAAATGCATACACTGCCACTGGATCCACAAGACCTTCTACCCACTGGCCTGCGATATTCCTGCATTTGGCATCATTACATATACTGTGAATCTAAAGAGGAATTTATCGACTAGTACCGAACATATAGGCTAATATCGGACTTAGGAACTTGATCTGAACTGGGCTGAGATGTTTTCTCAATATATAATTGCTCTTTTATATAAAGTTCTTATACACATGAGTGTATGACTGTTCCTCTAGTCAACCCAGACTAACACTTTCTTTCATAAGTGATATACTATACCAAACTCACACAATAACAGCATTGATCACATTCCGTTCTATGCTATGTTCCAAATGGGCAGCCTTAATCATCCTGTAACAACCCTGTTAATACAGCAGTTCTCAACCTGTGGGTTACGACCTCTTTTGGGGTCAAAGGACCCTTTCACAGGAGTCACTTAAGACCATTGGAAAACATGTATTTCCAATGGTCTTAGGAACCAAGTCACTGCTCCTCTATCCATCTCCAGGAGGGTCTGCCCACATACGAGTACGCAGCGTAATGACATAATCAGACAACCCCATCACATTCAACTTGTACAAATAAAGGTGGATGTGACAGGGTTGGCACCACAATGTGTTTATGTGGACAAGTCACACATGCGTAGAGAGCAGCTGCTGTGTTAAAAGCAGCTACTGTGTTAAAAGCAGCGACAGTGTTAAAAGCAGCAGTATTGGTGGTAAATGACACTTCATGAATTATTATTTCTGGGTAAAATCATAAACTACTGCAAAATATCGATATCTGTACCATGGGAACTTTATCTGGATGCTGATTGGTCTTTTTATATTCAGCTGTGGTTGATGTGAATACTGCTCCTTGTGATAGTAACAGGTATGTAAAAACACAACATAGAGAATGTTAAATCATAGGAAATTTTAATAAACTGTATTGACTAAATTGTGCCATGTATCATCTTTAGTACTATTTTTTTTTAAATAAGAAATTTAAACAAGACGCTTGACTTGAAGGGAAAACTATCTAGGCTTCATTGAGAGTAATTTACGCCTACTTAAAGACAGATTGCCCTACATGTAATAGCTACATACAAAAATGTTATAAAACTGTCCTTGGTTTTACAATGATAAATGAAAAACATAAAAATTCTTCAATCGAACAAGGCATGCAAGGATTTTTTTCATGTCATTTTTTTTGTTTTTGTTAAACAGTGAGAGCAAAATAACCTACTGAAATACAAAGAGAGAAGCTGAATGAGCAAGCCACTGATGGAGAAGGGGAGCTTTCACAGAACCAGTGTTTTCCCCATCCCATCTCCACCTGATGTTGATCAAAACATACCATTGGTGATTTAGTAAACGAATAAATAAACAAAGGGAAAAATTTAATATGCTTGTGTACATGCACCAGTTACTTTGTGTACAATAAAGGAATGAGGAAGGGGAAATGAAATAAAGAGAAAACTATACTGTAGTTGTCAGGAGGTGGTGGAATCAAACTGTGGTTTTCTAATCGAGAATGGATTCTTGGTCGGCTGGAAGAGAGTTCTGGAGGAAAGGAGCAGGCTCCCTTAGAAGATGCCTCCTTTCTGCTGCTGGAACACATCAATTGTATCTTCATCCTCCGTTTCCAACTGTGCAGGTGTGTCTGTTTCATTGATTGGCTGTCTGTCGAATCAAATCAGATCTGACTCATTGACAAACCCTGTTCACAATAGGCTTCCATTAGCTTACTAAGTGGGTGTGCCTCTGAATCTTAAACTGCACCACAGAACCATCCTGCCCTACCACCTTCAAGTTAATCTGATCATTGTTCTCAGTCTTGACTCCTCCCTTGAGTTTTTTGTTGGCCAGGGTGAATGCTGAAGTCTTCTCAAAAGAGGTACCAGGTCCGCACCAAACGAGCACACAGGCAGCTGCAGGAACAGCAGGAGGAGGTGGCAGTGGTGGAGGAGGGAGAGCCATCTTTTGTATTATTAAAGCTATGGTTATATATTATTTTCATTAGCCAACCATCCCATGACAATGGATCATGTAGAAGAACGTTAAGAAAAGATAGTGAGGATTTTTTATGGTATGGTTTTACTTCAATGACAGCAGGAACTGAGAAACTACAATGTCTTACTTGTTGTGAAGTTCTATTAGTTGAATCTATGAAGCTGAACAAACTAATATGCCATTTTGATAGCAAATATCCGAGCTTTGCTGGCAAGGATACCAACTATTTTAAAAGCAAAGCTGATGATAAACTCAAGAAAGCCAGACTTGACACTGGTGGCAAGTACCACAAACAAAACGTAGCAGTCATTGAAGTTTCATATTTGGTGGCACTCAGAATCACCAGCGCTATGAAACCCTACACCATTGCTGAGGATTCACTGTTGCCAGGGGCCAGTAAATTGTTCGAGTTATGATCAGAGATGAATTTGTTACAAAATTGAGCGCAATTTTCTTATCAAATGACACTGCCTGCAGAAGAATAGCAGACAAGGCTGCTGATATTCTTGATCAGATAATCCAGGAAAGTAAATCTGCTCCACTTCCAATATTTAGCATCCAGCGTGATGAATCTACAGACGTTGCAAACTGTTCACAGTTACTGTTTACCTGAGGCATATTAATGATGGCGACTTTAAATATGAGTTTCTTTTTTTGCAAACCTCTTAAAATGGCAACTACTACACGTGATGTATTTGATAGTTGGTTCATTCTGAAAGAGCATAAGATCTCTTGGGAAAAGGTTTGTGGTGTTTGCAGATGATGCTCCACTATGCTAGGATGTCAATCTGAATTTCAACGTTTGGTACTGAGTCACCGAAAGTCACCGGAACTCACTGTATAACTCATCAGAAAATATTAGCAACAAATACACGGCCAAAAGAGTTACAAGAAGTAATGAGAAGCATCATAAATTCTGTCAATTTTGTAAAGGCAAGCACTTTAAACAGTCTACTGCTTTCGCAACTGAAGTGAGACGGTTGTCCAGAGGAAAAGTTTTAAAAGGTGTTTTTGAGCATGGTGATGAACTCAAAACGTTTTTTATCAGAAAACATGACCGCAGTTCAAAGCATTTTGCAGCGATAAAAGTGAGATACAGAAAATAGTTTGATTGCCATCTTTGCCATCTTGAATGAGTTACAATTTATTACTGCAAGGACAAAATGCAACATGCCTTGATTTATCTGAAAATATCTGACCATTCCAAAGGAAACATCAGCTTTGGGGGAAAAAATTGGATGAAAATAAAATTTACCAAAAAAATAATAAAAAGAAAATAAAATTTACATGCCTACCCTATCTGTTTTCTTTGAAGAACATGACACTGAACCAGACAAAAGGATTACAATTTCTGTGAAAGAACACTTGCATATGCTTGCAGATGAAATTTCATCGTACTTTCCAAATCTACCCGACACCTCATTTGCACTTGCCATAAGCCCATTTGCAGTCAAAGTTGAAGATGTTCCTGAGATAGCACAAGAGACGTTTATTGAACTAACAGCGATGCAGCGAGAACTGATTTCTCTACAATGCCAGTTACAAAATTCTGGATCAAGTGTTTGCAGTCAGGTCCTGTTCTGTCGGAGACTGTGTTGCACCTTTTTCTTCCATTTCCAACAACTTATCTTTGTGAAACAGGGTTTTCCAGCTTGTTTGTTATCAAGTCTAAATAAAGAAGTAGATTTGTTGTCGAAGATGATCTTGTGCTCTTGCAAAGACTGTCTGGAGAATTTCTGATCTAGTGAGAAAGAAACTATCTCAACCTTCTGGCTTTTTACGCACACTGTCGCAAAATGTAGCAATGTAGTTCACTATTGTTATATTAAGACTGTTACTCATGCTACACCATGCTTCAAGACAAAATTTCATTTATTTATAATTAGAAATCAGTATTTCACAAGATATAATTACCTATTTTTGTGATTAATCACTATGCTTTAAATATGTTCAATTTGTAAACTAAAAATATATCCTACATATCAGATGTTTACATTATAATTCACAACAGTAGCAAAATTACAGTTATGAAGTAGCAACAAAAATGATTTTAAGATTGGGGATCACCACAACATGAGGAACTCTATTCAAGGGTCGTGGCATTAGGAAGGTTGAGAACCAAGGCTGTAGTAGGACACACTATGACCCCATTTTGTAAATAAAGGAGTGAACACAGAGCAATGAGGTTACTTGCCCAAGATTAGAAAGCAGTGTCAGGAGTTGAAACCAAGTGTTCTGACTCTAATGTTCTATCTTGAAATACTGGTCTAGCACCCTACCTTCAGTGACAAATACTCATCTTATTCTGAATATTTATTCATGCTGACTAGAAAACTACATATCTCCTAAGAATAATGTCGGCTTTTCAACTCCACTGATGAATCACTAATAAATAAAAGAAACTCCTTTTTTTATTGTTTGTCAGTTTTCCCTGTAGCACTAGAATTACTTACTACTACTCCCTTCCAGGAGGGTACCCCAGTGGCAGTTGCCACATTTGTCACTATTAATGGAAAGGTTGGCAATTTGAATCCACTTAGCTACTCTGTAAGAGAAAAATATGGCAGTTGGTTTCCATAAAGATTGATAGTGTATATGGATTATGTGCCAAATAAGACAGTTCAAAACAAAAATAATGTATAGCCTTATAAACCTCTGAGGCAGTTTTAGTCACAATCGACTTGAGAGTAATGAGTTTGGTTTTATACTTCCCATGCCTATCGCAGTAAGTACTAACTGCTTAAAAAACGCTGAAAACTTATTGCTGAAAAGGTGATCAAATCATGGATCAAATGATAGCAACTCAAAAGATTAGCTAGGAATCTTGGAGTAGTAAGCTTATGCTAGTGAGGAATAACTCAGAAAAGTATGGTAAGAATGGTTGCTTAATTCAAAAAGTATGTGTCAATAAATTATATATACAAACTGCTGAGTTAGTAGTTTATATTTACCTCTACACATTCTCACAAACAAAATATAGAAAATTTACAGAAAACAGAGAAATACCAGTAAACATCATTGTAGAAAAAAAAAGCCAGGATCTCAGTATTTTCCCAAAATCATTAACTTGAAAAAGTGCTAACTTACTTCTTCAGCAGACATGTGAAATCGTAAAGCATTAGGCAACACACTGCCATATTCCCACCTAAGTGCACGAATCCGCAGTAACCGGTCATACCTAGGACATTGAGAGTATTAGCATAGAAACAAGCAGGAAATCAGACACTGTTCTATCAGTAAGGACTCAAGGATCTTATCAACTAAACTGTCATTTGTGGATTTTTTTTTTTTAAGATTCTGATGCAAATAGATCTACTCTAAGAAGACATCTTTGGGACTACCAGAAATCGGGAATAGGAACTGGGCTGATGCCCCTAGCACTGTTCATTGTCGTAACTGTGATGGTGACACAGCAGTAATGTGGAAAAAGATCAGAAAGGCCCTTATTTCTTAGAGATGTATCCTAAAGTATATAGTGGTAAAATGTTATCTGATGTTTAGTACTTAGTTTTAAGTAGCCTAACATACATATGTCATAAATTATGGAAAATGTATTGTTAAATTTATAAGACAACTCCAGGAGCTTCACTATATTATTCTCTCTGCTTTCAAGAATAGTGCAATCTTTTACAATACAAATTTTAAACTGGAAAAACGAAATTAAAATGCTTACATTAAATCAAACTTAAAAGAAATAACTCACTGCCACATGGAGTTGTTTGACTCATACTGACACTGTAAGGACAGGATAGAAGCGCACCAGTGAGTTTCTGAGATTGTAACTCTTTTTTAAGAGTAGAAAGCCTCATCTTTTCCCCGCAGAACAGCTGGTGGTTTTGAAATGCTGTTTCTTGTTAACAGTCCAGCGCATAAACACTGAAAACACTCTCACTTCCATCAAGCCAATGCTGACTCATAGCAAACCCCTGTGGGTTTCCGAGATTGTAATTATTTACAGGAATAGAAACACGGCCTTTTCCCCTCGGAACTACTAGTGGTTTTGAACTGTGGACCATGTAGATCACAGCCCAACAAGTAACCATGCTACCAGGGCTCCATGCATAACCACAGAGATAAATAAATCTGAGATCTGTTGCTATCAACCAGAAACTTAATTGAGAAACCCCATGGAAAACTCTTCTTTGTTTCCTGCTACTACAAGTAAAATCACAGCAGCTTACAAGTACGCAATAGTGCAGCGTCGATTTCTTAACAAAGAACAGTGCCGAAATTTGATGGTTGGTATCAAATTGCTTCTTCCGTCTGATTTTGCTTCATTACTAGGAAGAGAATTAAAGAGAAAATGGATAAATACACTGCAGAACAACAAAAATTTTTAAGTTTTATTGACATGTAACAATTCACATCAAACAATTCAATAGTTATTAAGAATTGTACAAAAAACTGTACAATTACCACTACAATCAATTTTAGAACATTTTCTTATTTCTTGTACTCATTGTTATTAGCTTCCTGTTTCCCACCAACCACCCCTACAATCCCCACAAGAAACCATTAAATCCAGTTCCTGGCACTACAGAACCAAAAAAATTAATTTTTCCATGATATTTTTCAAAGGACTGATACACGTACACATTTTTACCTATTTGTACGTAACAGTTTACCTAAGCAAATTGTGCTGCTTCTACTTCAGAACTTTTATTTACACATTACAAGATTAAAGTAAGAAAAAGCCAAGTTAACTAACTTGTCAATGCAATGATACTATAATAATTTAATCTCCTTTAACCAGTTGGTATTGTACAGTTTTGCACACTGATTGCTTTCTATTATTTCAAAAAACAAGTGTCCTATTTGTTCACTGAGGTAAGAGAAAACCTGACATCATGGCCCGAAGAAGGTGGTCTTACATGATGTTTCTATTGTATGAGCACTCCGCTTCTAGGAGCACTTCCGAATCCTCACCACACTACTGTAGCTGGACATGGAGTCAGCAGTTTATTCATTCAACAAATATTTGCTATTTCCCCATCTATATTTTTTACTATACTTTAGGGTTTTTTCATATACAGAGGAAGTAGTTTCACCCTATAAAATGCACATCTTCTTAGACACTTGATATGGATCACATTTTAAAACCAGAAGAACAAAAGGAGTAAGTATCTACTTTAGCATTTTAAAGCAATTAGATGAATATAAAAAGGGTCCACCATGCTTTGTTCCACATAATGCACTAGGCCCTGAAAACAGGAAAAATGCACACCCTGTGCTGTTAGGTTTTTCTATCTGCTGTCACTCTATGGGTACCAGATTATGGTCTACATTGTACAAACTAAGCACAAATACACCTAATACCAAGTACTTAAAAACATACATCAAATGTCCTAAAAAAAATCACATTTAAAGGTGGGAAAATAAAAAGATTTCTTTTGATATATAATTTAACCAGACATTGCTTACAGTGATTGTTTTCTCAGAAGGACATCAGAAAGATGGGGGACAAATTTTTAAAACAAGAATTTACAAGTGTTATGAATACAAGAAAGTAGTTCAAAGTGGAACACATCCTGGCCCACCAAGCCCTGAGGACGATATTTCCATTCAGAGAAGTCAAAGCACAGAGAGGACCATATGGCCAGTCCACTATGAGACACGATGTACCTCACTGACCCATAGTGCTACCAGGGGACAACACTGGAAACACAGTGTGGGAACTGTGCCCAATCTGACCCCATCACACTGAGGCAAAACACTAAGAGCCATGCAACAGAACAGCAAAGGAAGCAGAGCAAAGAAGTCTTGAGGGAGTACAAAAAATAGACTTTGGGGCCAGAGTGTGCCACCCCATCAGACTCAACTGGAAAACACTCCTAAAGGTCAACAAACAGACCTTGAACTATTTACAGGCTTTTCTTTTTTTTTTTTTGTCTTTTTTTGGTTTTCTTTTGTTGCTTCGTTTTGCTCTGTCTTGTTTTTTGTGCATATTATTATCTCTGCAATTCTATCTAGAAAAAATAGGCGGGATAAACAATCTGAAGGAGAAAACAACGGACTGCTGGTTCTGGGGAGATATGGGAGCAGGGGAGGCGGGGGTGGGGGGAAAGGAAGTGGGTGTTAACAAACCTAGGGACAAGGGAACAATAAGTGATTCAAAATCAATGGCCAGGAGGGTGCAGGAGGCCTGGTAGGGCTTGATCAAGAGCAGTATAACCTAGAGGAATTACTGAAATCCAAATGAAGACTGAGCATGATAGTGGGACAAGAAGAAAGCAAAAGGAAATAGAGGAAAGAATTAGGAGTCAAAGAGTATTTAAAGGTCTAAATACAGGTGTGTACATGCCAATATTTATGTATGATGATGGAGAAGTAGATCTAATGTGCATGTATTTATAGGTTTAGTATTAAAGGACATTGGGACTCTACTCAAATACTCCCTCAATGCAAGAACACTTTGTTCTATTAAATTGGCATTCCATGATGCTCACCTTCCCTACATGATTGCTGAAGACAAAACAGGTGCATAAGCAAATGTGAAAAAGAAAGCTGATCGTACCAGCTATCAAAAGATATGGCCTCTGGGATCTTAAAAGCTTGAAGATAGAGACCCACATGGATGAAGCACACTAACCTGTGTGATCACGAGGTATCTATAGGAACAGGTACCAGTCATCAAAGAACAAAAAAAATCATCATTGTGAATGAGGGGGAGTGCGGAGTGGAGACTCAAAGTCCATCTGTAGGCAAGTAGACATCCCTTTACAGCAGGGTCACAGGGAGGAGACGAGCCAGTCAGTGTGCAGTATAACACTGATGAAACACGCAACTTTCCTCTAGTTCTTTAATGCTTCCTCCCCCAATTATCATGATCTCAATTCTACCTTACAAATCCGGGTAGACCAGAGGCTGTACACTGATACAGATAAGAGGCGGAAACACAGGGAATCCAGGGCAGATAAACCCTTCAGGATCAATGAGTGCAGCAATACCAGGAGGGTAAGGGGAAGGTGGGGGAGAAAAGAGGAACCAACGATCCACATATAACCCCCTCCCTGGGGGTGGAAAACAGAAAAGTGGGTGAAGGGAGATATTGGACAGTGTAAGACATGACAAAAATTTTATAAATTATCAAAGTTTTGTGAGGTAGGGAGGGAGGGAGAAGAAGGGTAAAAAATGAGCGGATACCAAAGACTCAAGAAGAAAGAAAATGTTTTGAGAATGATGATGGCAACAAATGTGCTTGACATAATAGATGGATTTATGGATTGTGCAAAGAGTTAGTTATACAAGCCCCCAATAAAAGGATTTAATAAAATAAATAAACCTAACCAAACTCACTACCAAAAAAAAAAAAAATTTCCTGTATCCATTGCTGGTAGGAATGTAAAATGGTATCGCTAATGTAGGTAGTAGTGTCGCAGCTCAACAAAAATCTGATCTACTACACCCAGATTTGAAAAGACATGCAAACAGACTTGTACACCAACATTCCTTGCTATACTATTTGCAATGGGTGAAGATAAGAACCACCTAATGCCCATGAATAGGAAAATGTGATATATATGTGTACACACTACTGCTGCTGCTGATGTTACTCAGCCAATCGGAGAAATGAAGAATTGGCACAATCTACAATATGGATGGGACTCGATGTCATTAAACTAGTGAAAGAAGTCAACCACAGCACGGGACTTGGTTTCAATCTCTTGCCACCAAGAACAGTGGCCCAGAACTACCAGTCTGTTTTAATGCTTCTTTGCTTTTTATGGCAGGTGTGGCTCTGCTGTTGTAAATATTATTGGAACGTTTGCCCTATCACCAACTCCTGTTGTTTCTGTAAATAGTGCTCAGTCACTTAAAGGTTTAATTTACACAAGTCAACAATTCATGTATTGCAGTTCATAGCTGGCCCATACTTGTATAATTTCCCTTTCTCAACAATGTTCTAAATTCTGTAACATTGGCTAAACTAATGACACCATCAAAGTGTACCGGCTACACATTAGACTCCTAAGTGAAACATCAGCAGTTTAAAGTCACCAGCCAAGTCTGTGGGGGAAGGATGAGGCTTTTTACTCCTGTGATGATGTGCAGGCTGGGAGACTCACAGGACAGTTCTACCCTGCCCTATAAAGTTGTCATGAGTCAGCAAGGGGATGATAATTGATAATGTTCTGTAACATAAAATGACAATGATGTCTCTTAGGTGAACCAGAGTCATTTATAAACCATGAGTGGATTTTAGGCTTGTACTTAATTCTAGTCCCAATCTAAGAACAGCTAGTTCTTATGACATGGTCCTGCTTGGTGGTTGCCCTCATGAAGAAATCACTGAAGATATGAGTCTACAGCAAAATGTGGTGAAGAACCTAGATGGTGCCCAGCTATTAGAAAAAATAGTGTTGGGGATTTTAAAGGTTTGTTTTCAAACAAGCAGCCATCTAAGTGGGGTGTCACATGGAAGGAGCACATCAGCCTGTGTGAACATAATCCAAATCTAAAGGCTGGAATGATATCAAAGCTTAAATTGTGAACAATTGGTTTGTAGAAGGCTATGGTTGTCAGTGGAAGCCCAAAATCCATTTAGAGGGTCCACAAAGAGATCAAGCCTCTTGTGAATTCCCTCTCGTTATAGCTGAGGGATGTGAAGAGCTCTATTATCAGACACTGTAAATCAATATGTCAGACATAGATCAAAATGCAGTATATCTTATTTGATTTTCCTTTGGACCCATTTTAAAGCTGTTTCAATTTAAAAAAAAAGTGAAGGGAAAATACTCATGAAGCAAACCCTTGGAGCCTCACTGTGACCATGGACGAGGGGTGGAGGGCCTCGCTAGCATGCAGAGCGCAGTGGATTCCTGCGGATGCGGTTAGGTTCAAACTCAGCACCCCACCATTTGCTCTCCCTTATGAGCCATCTAAATGTGTTCTAGTTCTTAAGATACTTGTAGCTTTCTTTTGACTGAGGTTTTTGTTTTACTTTCATAGTCTTGTTAGTGTTGTTTTTATTGTTTTCACTGTTTTTCTGTATATAAAATCCAAGATAGGTGAATCAGAGGCAGTAACTGGATTCATGGTTCCTTGGGGCAGGGCAGGGGAGGTGGGGAGGAAATGGGGAGCTAATAACAATGAGTCCAAGAATGAAGAAAATATCTAAACCTGATTATGGTGATGATTCTACAACGATATGTGAATTATATACCAATAAACTGTTAAAAAGTCCATCGCAAATTATATAATTAAATGGTTCAATCATATTAAGAAGAGTTGTACAATCATTACCACAATCGAATTTAGAACATTTTCTTCCTTCTTGTACTCACTGTTATTATTGTACTCACTTCCTTCAAACCGCCCCGGCCACAACTCAGGAACCATTAATCAAGATACTGTCTCAATAGATATACCTACCCTAGATTTCATATACACTAAAACATTTAAAAACAGCAAAAAACCTACTAAAAATAACAAAGTAAAACAAAAGTATCCCAACTGAAAAGATAGAAAATATAAAAAACTAAAATCAATTTAAAATGGGTCAAAAAGGAGATCAATGGCTATGGTGCTAAATTTTAAAGGAATTGCATCTGCAATAATCCACTTTCCAATGCACTCTGCATAACAGCAAGGCTAACCACAACACTTGTCTATGCTCAGAGAGGACTCACAGAGCTTTATCCATACATATTTCCCCTGCACTTTGTTTTTACTGAAGTAAAATGGGTCAAAACAGAGGTCAAATGATATCATGCTTTATTGTAATCATCTCTATAACACTCTCTGTCTGATAGCAAGACTACTGACATCCTTCAACTGAGGCAGAGAGGATTCACTGGAATCTTAAACCACTTGTGTGGAACTTGCAAATGATTTTGGATTTCCACTGTCATCCATATCCTTCTGCAAATCAGGTGTTCACAATTTAAGCTCTAATACTATTCCCTCCTTCATATTTGAGTTTTAATTATTCACACTCCTCTGGTCACAAAGGCTGATGTGCTTCTTCCATGTGGACTTAGGTGACATTTCACTCAGAAGGCTGCTTGTTGAAAAATAAGACCCCCATGCGCCATTCTTTCTAAAAATCATACCATCTAAATTTCTTTACTACACTTTGCTATAGCATCCATATCTTCAGTGAGCATCAAAAAGGGCCAAGTCACAAGAACTAATTCTCATATTGGGCTAGAATTAAATGCAAGTCTAAATCCCATTCATGTTATCTATGGTTTACGTACATCTCTGGTTAATCTTAAGAGACATCATTGTAATTTTATATTAGAGAACATTATCAATCACCCCCAGGGGCACATGGCAATTCTATTGATAGTGTGAACTTTTTGATTAAAGAATCTATAAACGAATGCTGATCAAAAGGGAAAAATTCAAAATTGAATTTCAAATTACCAAGAACTCTAGACTTTCTAGAGCCACGTAAACTGGAAAAACCCAAGTCCTAAAATAATCCTCAAACCAAAAATATCCTCCAAAGTGGGTCACTCCACAAAGAGGTGGGATATGGGATAAGACCATCCACCTGAGGGTCTACACCAAGACAAGGCTGGGGCAAATCCCCACAGAAATGAAAGAACCTTGCCAGGAAATCAAGTTTAGGCCAGGGGAGAGGAACATCACTGATAGTTCTGTTGGCGAGCATGGTAGGTGATTGGGGAGAAATATCCTCACATTGGGAAGGGGTGCTAAACAATGATTGTAGGGAACCTATAGGGACAGATTTTATGTTCCTGGGTAAATATGTCTCTAGCCAAAGCTCAATAAAACATGCCATGGACTAAACACCAAGATGTCACTGGATGCTGACCTTGTGATACGGTAAACCTTGTGGTCAGCATGGCATCACTCGGGCTACACAAGCGCTTAACACAGAGGCCCAGCAGAATGAACTGAGCCTGGCCTCAAAGGTGCCTGTACCCTTGGACTGAGGACTGGGGTGCTTAGATAGAAGAGGAAGCAGAGTGGCTGCCCTGGACCTGTGGAAGTGATGGTCATTGGACCTTGGGGGGAACCCCATTTGGTTGGAGTCCATCAAAAGGGACTCAGAATCACCATATATTTAGTACCTTGATGCTCCCCTCTCAGTGATATGACTGGCTTTGATCTGTTGGGCAGGGATTTAAACTTGGAAGAATTGATCCAGGATGTTTCCCCTGGCATCGATCCCCCCTGCTTAGGGTAAACAGAATTCAACTGAATATGAGATCTAACTGTGTGGAGCAACAACTCATGGGTTTCGGCTCAAGTTAGAACTGTACTTGCAGACTCCTCAAACCTACAGCAGAATGATGTGTCATCGGAAAACTTGATGGTGTTGCCAGTGCAATCATCTTATACTCCAGGGGGAATGATTGACAATGTGTTACTTTTCTGTTTCTATGGGTTTTTTTCCTTGCCTTTCATTTGCTTGTTTTGTTTGTGTTTGTCTTTAGTTGTCTGCTAGTTGTTTTGTTGCTGTTGTTGGGGTAGTTGGTCTTACAGGGTATTAATTTGTCATAGTATGGCTGTCAAAGTAAACCCGAGCTATGCATATCCCAGGGACAAGCAGACGGATTCTGGCCCCAATTTAACTTTAGTCCCAATCCAAAGACAGTTAGTTTGGATAACATGGCCTTGCCCACCTCATGTAATGATCACTGAAGATAAGGGTGCTATAGCTAAGTGTGGTGAAGAAAACAAATGGTGCTCACTATCAATCGGAATAGTGTGTGGAGTCTTAAATTCAAACAAGTAGTCATCTAAACGAGGAGTGAACTATGTCCACAAAGAAGAAGCACACCAGCTTGCGTGACCCAAAGGCACGCAAAACAAAATTCAAAAATGACAAAGGGAAAAGTATCAGAGCCCAAATTTCGAAGACCCAATTTATAGAATGCTATAGAAGATAGGGGGGCCCCAAACCCATCTGCAGAGTATCTAGTCAGATTAAGCCACCAGCAGATCCCCTCTAGTCACAGGAAAGTGTCTCAAACAGCTTTTCTATCAGATAGAGATCATTGTAAGTGTGATTATGCTGGAATGAACTGGATACATGGTCAGATGACCTCCCTTCTAACCTGAAATTGTTCTTGGTCAGTGGTTTTCAACCTTCCTAATATACATTTACTACAGTCCCTCATATTGTGGTGACCCCCCCAACCATAAAATTATTTTTGTTGCTACTTCATAACTGTAATTTTGCTACTGTTATGAATCGTCATGTAAAACCTGATAAGCAGGAAGTATTTTCACTGTTACAATTTGAACACAATTAAAGCAGAGTGATTAATCACAAAAACATTTTCTATTGTGAAAGACTAATTTCTAACTACAAATGAAATTAATTTTGTTGTAAAGCATAGTGTAGCATGGGTAACAGTTTTCACGCCAGTTACTCGTATGTGGGCATATCTGCATATGGGCAGCCCTGCCTAGAGACAGCTAGAGGAACAGTGTCTTGGTTCCTAAGACCATTGGAAATGTGTTTTCAGGTCTTAGGTGACTCCTGTGAAAGGGTTGTTTGACCCCCAACGGGTAGTAACCAACAGGTTGACAACTGCTGTTTAGGTGAGAGCATTTCTTGCTTGTTCTAAGACAAGGTGGTCTTTTCTTTCTTACTCATTATTTGTAATTTTATCTCTAAAGAATTGATTGTGTTAATGATTATGTAAGTCTTCTTGATATGACTGAACTATTGAATTGTGTGATATATGTGGATTAAGTACCAATAAAACTGTTTTAAAAAAGGCTCAGAAACCCACACAGGCAGTCTATCCTGTCCCATAGAGTCACTATGAGTCGGCATTGACTCAATGGCAGTGAGCTTGGTTTGTTTTTTGACCAAATCACAGGGCACTATTACTTTGTCTTACAGCTCAAATTCTTCACTGTGCCAAATCCCAGGCTGAACTTTTACTATCTGTAAATCTAGAAACCTTTTGAGCTTTCTGCAGCACTAGTTCTGTATAAACTCCACTCCAACTATGAATAATCTCTACTGCGCCGATACTCAAACCAAACTCTGCCAGTGAGTTGATTTCCACCCAAAGCAGTTCTGCCCATAGGACAGGGTAGAACTGCCCCTCTGGATTTTTAAGACTGTCACTTTATAGGAGTAGAAAGCTTCATCTTTCCTCCTCAGAGTAGCTGATGGTTCCAAACAGCTGATCTTGCAGTCAGCAGCCCAACATGTAGCTATCATGTTGTCTATTGTCTATACTGCCTACTATATATTGTCTATTCTCTTTACTCAATGCATTAAAACATCTATTAATTTTTTTAAAAAGTAAAATGTATGTATTCCACTTTGTTAGTGCTTTTATTCACTTGTATCTCAATTTGGGTCTATCCTAATTCCGTCATATCAATCAACCAACAAATATGCATTAAAGCACCCAAAATGCAGATATAACAATAAGCAATATTAAGTCCTTTAGAGCTGGGCTAAATTATATAGTTAGAATATAATCAGGTGCACAGAGATTAAAAAAAACCCAAATATGATGCAAAATCAACTAGCTAATATTATTTCTAATTAATTCTTAACTCTGATAACTTAAAAAAAATCTTATGAAAACTTACACATCGGATTGGTTTTGTTCATATAAAGCCTTCATCTCCTCCAGAATTTGTCTGAATCCATCCTCCTGGAATATATAAACTGCTTTTGATATATATCCATGGATTCCCCAATGCATTCAATTAATCCCCTAAGTCTATCTGTACTACATTTATCCTCAATTTATATATATAATTTATTTAAAATCCATAGCCATTGCATAAATTCTGGCTATTTATGTACCTATATCAAAAATAAAGGCTTAATCGAGCATGAAAGTACACATTTTCACTGCAAAAACAACAAATACAAGTTTTAAAATATTTCTCCCAATTTTTTCCCCCAAAGACACAGTTTTGGTTTGTACTGCAAGAAAAGAAAGGCCAAAGGAATTTTTCCTACCATCTACCTTAAGATAGAAATTTTTCACTTAGACAAATAAAATGTTTTAATTCTAAAATTCATAAATGTTAATAAGATAGTTGACCATTTGAAAAGAAGTGACATCACATATTCTTTCAGCCAAAATACAGTCTTGGGTTCAACCAACCCTGTAGCCAATTATATGTTGAAAATATTTGATGATGATGAATAGCCTTATTTACTCTTGATGTCATTTATTACCCATTTCATCTCCACAATTCTAAAAGTTACAAGTCCTGCTAGTCTTCAATCACTTAAAAAACTCATTTATCAATATCTGTAGAATTGAGTTTCAATCATCCACATTTCTCACCACTAGCTCATCTCTCTGCCTCCATTAGTTCTTCTCTTCTGATGCATTTTCCATATTGCCAATAACCAAAACCACTTCCATTAAGTACATTTTGATTAAATGACCCTATAGGACGGAGAAAATTGCTCCCTATGGTTTACACAGCTGTAAATCTTTACAGAAGCGGCTATCTTTCTCCCTTAGAATGGCTGGTGTGTTTGAATTGCTGACCATTAGGCTAGCAGCCCAATGCATAACTCCAGGCCTCATTTTACTGCCAATAAGTACTCCAAAATATAAAAACATCCCGCCACACCCCTACCTGAAAACCTCTACCTGATTCCAAATGCCTGTGGAATAATGCCGAAGTTTTTCTAATCCTAGAACCCACCATTGACATCTCCATACATAACCTTTCCAGTTGTGATCATGAGTCTTAAGCCATTGTTTATCACCTGCCTGTGTGAGGGCTAATACTTCATACAAGGCTCGAACACCCACTCCCAACCCCCCAGTAGCATTTCTCTTTATGCTCCCATCTACGCAACACCAGTTTCACTTACCACATTGCATTCTATTCACTTGTGTTTCTTGGTCCTCTCACTGACATCTATCTAGTTGCTGCCCTATGATTGTTTACTACGATGCTTAAACGTACAGGCTCTTGAGCCAGACTTCCAGGGTTCAAGCTCTAGCTCTGCTCTTTACTGGCTATATCACCACTGACAAATCTCCTAACTTCAATTCTCCACTCACATGTTTGAGGTGGGGGGAGACAGCTCAGATCTCACACAATTATGAGGAGAGACAATTGCAAGCTAAGTGCTGAACATCATTCCTACTTCCATGTTATTGTAGTGGACAAATAATCATAATAGTAACAATACGACTGTTAGCACTATTATTATTTCTTGTAGAAACAGCATACAGGGACTCAGCCCTGGGTGTGTCAGGTACAGTTCCTCACTACACCAAGAGCTCTGTACCATCATCATGCCCATTTTTGTTGGTGAGAACACTGGACGCACAGAAAGCCTGAGTCCACAGTGATCAAACAGAGTATGAATCTCAGTCTGGCACCAGAGGCCTACTTCATCATCACATTTTGCTCACTGAGTGCGTGCGCGCACACTAACGCGCATAAAACGCTAGATCCAATAAAAACGACTGGTTCTGTGGGTTTCTGAGGCTGTCAATCTTTAAAAGAACAGAAAGCTTCCAGCTTTCTTCGGCAGAATGGAGGTGGATTCGTATTTACTTTAGTTCGTATTGGGCAACCTTTTACTTGGCTAAGCAAAGGAAAAGCAACAAAGCTAAAAATGAAGCAAAACGGAAGGAAGTAGACTTTGAGGAAGCGCAATTGCTGAGTTGTACAGTAACTTCCTTCTTTCTCCCACAGTAACCTTTTGTTATGCTGTTACTTTCCCTTCGGGAACTTGGCTCACACCCTCAGGGGAATCTGAAGCAAACCGCGAAAAAAGCAGCCCAGGGGAGATCCCGCTCACCCTCCAGCCCCTTTCAGCCAAGCTCCCCGGACCTCCATCCCGCCCTCTGCCGTCCAGCCCGTCATATTAAAGGCGGGCAGCTGCCCTTCTGACGTGTGGTGCAGTTCGCGGACCACCTCCGTCGCCTTTTCACAGAACATGGCGGGTAGACCTGGTACCGGGACCTCCTTGTCGGCCGCCCACTTGACCGAAGAGTCTGCGGGCTCCCTGCAGCCTAGTTCGCGCCGCGCTTATTAGCGCAGGTCTAGGAAATCGCCTGCGCTTTGGCGGTAAAAATCCCCAACCAATGGGAAGGCAAGGACGCAGGTTGCATGGCTATGGTGGTTGCAAAGGGACAATTCCATACGCGGTAGAGAAATATGACCGGAAGTGGGGAGGCGGTGACCGGTGCCTTCTTCCGGTGGAACGGGGCCCTCCGGAAAGAGTCCTTGGGGTTCCATTTGACTTTATCCATGAGGTGAGACGAATTTTCCAATACTAATCTGAGCACATAGTTTAGGGAGCAGCATAGCTTGGAATAGATGTACCGCCCACACCCCCCGAAACTTCCTCTTTTCCCTTTTTTAAAAATAAAAATCATTCTATTGAGGGCTCATATAACTATCCATATGTACATACATTGTGTCACGCTCATTTGTACATTTTTGATATCATTCTCAAAACATTTGCTTTCTCCTTACTCCCTTTATATCTGCTCCTCACTTTTTCCCCTGCTTCATGGAACCTTGATCATTTATCAATTATTTTGTCATGTCTTACAGTGCCCACATCTCCCTTCATCCACTTTTCTGTTGTGCAACTCCATGGAGGGGGTTATATGTAAATCCTTGTAATCAGTCCCCCCCTTTTTTTTTAAATCATTTTATTGGGGGCTTGTACAACCCTTATCACAATCAATACATCATTCCATTGTGTTTAGGACATTTGTGCATTTGTTGACCTCATCATTCTCAACACATTTCCTTTCTAATTGAGCCCTTGGTATCAGCTCCTCGTTTTTCTATCTCCCTCCCTTCCCCCTCCCTCCTAAACCCTTGTTAATATTGATAGGTTTAGAATTAAGGTAGCAGATGGACATTGGACCTCCACTTCTTTTCTCCCTCAATTGCAAGAACACTTTGTTCTATTGAACTGGCATGCCGTGATGCTCACCTTAAAATCTTGAAAATAAACAATCCGCGATCTAGCTCAGAAACAGCAAAGCCCACGTGGGAGAAGCACACCAGCATGTGTGATCACGAGGTGTTGAAGGGATCAGGCATTAAAGAACAAAAAAAATCACATCATTGTGAATGAGGAAGGGTATGGAGTAGGGACGAGGCCAAAACCCATCTGAAGGAAAGTGGACATCCCCTTACAGAACGGTTGTGGGAAGAGAAGAGGTGTTCAGGGTGCAGTGGAGCAACAATGAAACATACAGCTTTGCTCTAGTTATTTTCTATTTGTTTATGTATTTGTTTGTATCATTTTATCAGGAGCTTGCACATCTCTTATCACAACCCATACATACATTGTGTCGAGCACATTTCTACATTTGTTGCCATCATTATTCTCAAAACCTTTGCTTTCTACTTGAGCCCTTGGTATCAACTCCTCATTTTCTCCAACCCTCCCCGCTACCCCCTCCCTCATGAACCCTTGATAATTTATAAATTATTATTTTGTCATATCTTACACTGTCCGACTACTCCCTTCACCCACTTTTCTGTTGTCCTTCCCCCAGGGTGGAGGTTATGTAGGTCCTTGTAATCTGTCCCCCCTTAATACCCCACTTTCCCTCCACCCTCACGGTATAGCCATTCTTAGCACTGGTCCTAAAGAGAGCGTCTGACCTGGATTCCCTGTGTTTCAAGTTCCTATCTGTACCAGTGTACATCCTCTGGTCTAGCCAGATTTGTGCGGCAGAATTGGGATCATGATACAGGAGGGGGTTGGGAGAGGAAGCATTTAGGAATTAGAGGAAAGTTGTATGTTTCATCATTGCTACACTGCACCGACTGGATCATCTCCCGACAACCCTTCTGAAAGGGGATGACCACTTGCCTACACATGGTTCTTGGGTTCCCAATCTTCACTGCCCTCATTCACAATGATATAAATTTTTTGTTCTTTGATGCCTGATACCTGATCCCTTTGAAACATCATGATCACACAGGCTGGTGTGCTTCTTCCATGTTGCCTTTGTTGCTTCTGAGCTAGATGGCTGCTTGTTTACCTTCAAGTCTTTAAGAGCCCAGACGCTATCTCTTTTGACAGCCAGGATTTGTTTCACCACATTTGTTTATGCGCCCATTTGTCTTCAGCAATCATATCGGGAAGGTGAGCACACAATTATATGACTTTTTTTGTTCTTTGATGCCTGATAACTGATCCCTTTGGCACCTCATGATCACACAGGCTGGTGTGCTTCTTCCATGTGGGTTTTCTTGTTTCTGAGCTAGACAGCTGCTTATTTACTTTGAAGTCTCTAAGACCCTATATCTTTTGATAGCCATTTGTCTTCAGTGATCAGATCATTACACACCTCTTTTTAACAAGTTTAAACTATTGTATTATATGACATCTGAATTATATGTCAATAAAACTGAAAAAATTTTAAAGATTAAAGGAATATATGGAGTCGCTATACTAAAAAGAACTAGTCAATATTGCATCATGTTAAGAGGTATCATATAAGAACCAAAGGTACTGAAAGAAGAAGTCCAAGTTGCACTGAAAGCATTAGTCAAAAACAAGGCTCCAGGAATTGTTGGAAAACCCACTGTAGGCAGTTACATAATCTAATAACTTGAGAAAGGGTAAAGTCTAGCCTGTCAATAGGGTCACAGCGAATGAGGCCTCTGTGGGGCCTGGCTTTCTCCAGAGGATTTTGGGTATTCCTGTATTGCTATCTTGTGGTGGAACACACTGTCTCTTTTCTACACAATCCTGTTGACAAACCACATGGAGACACACTGAGAGAGCCAGAGCCCTGGAGCTGGAGGAGCCACATAGTGACCCCTGCCAGCACCAAGATCCTTCACCGCTACTGGATCTACATGACTTTCCACCCACTGGTCTGTGATATTCTTGCATTTGGCATTATTGCATGGCTACATGAGTCTAAAGAGGAATTTATTGACCAGTATTGGACATAGGGGATAATATTGGACTTACGGACTTGATCTGGACTGGGCTGGGATGTTTCTCAATATACAATTGCTCTTTTATACAAAGCTCTTTCTTATACACATGAGTGTCTGTGAATTTGTTTCTCTGGTCTACCTGGACTAACACATTATGCTACCTGGAGTGGTGTACTAGAGAAACAAATCACAAAGATGGAGAGTGGATGCTTGTTTGACGTCTGCTCATGGTAGTACTTTTTTGGCTAGCCAGAGGTTAGATCTGGCCATTCAGTTTGCTGGGTTGTTTTATGGAAAAAATACAGGAAGTTAAACTTTTTATGATTTCCTTTGATTGCTGTCTTTGGTGATTCCTGTACTAACTGGTAAAAATGAATGTGATTAATGTATATTTGGAGCTCAGGGGTAGAAATCCAGATTGGAGACTGGAAAGTCAACTCGGTGCTCCTCAAGGGGACAGGCACTCCCCTCTCTGGATCTCACTTTTAACATCGATACACAAAGGTCGATTCTGTGAGGGTCACAGACTGGGGACTCCCATGGCCAAATGAGGACCTGTGTGGACTCTGGTTGGCCTGCTTATTCACTGCCATCTAGAAGATTCCAACTCACAGTGACCCTGTAAGACCGAGCGGAACTGCCCCTGTGGGTTTCCGAGGCTGAAATTCTATATGGACTAGAAGGTCTCATCTCTGCACAGCCCCCCACCCTATCCCCCAACCCCCGCTCCCCCAGTGTGACTGGTGGTTTCAAACTACTGACCTTCTAGTTAGCTGCCCAACACATAACCCACTGTGCCATCAGGGCTCTTTGGCCTACTTGGCTTCTATCCAATGTTATTGAATCGCCTTTGAAAAAATCAGGAGGTTTTTAAGAAAACAGGAATTTTGACTTTCTCTAGAAAAATCGATCTGGCATCACTGGAACCTAAACTAGAGGATCCACAATTCCACGTGGCTCTGGGAATCTCAACATTTCTTCCTCCTGCTCAAAGTAAAATGGTTTAAGGGGACCTTTCACAGCTGGTGGGCTGGTCTCCTTTCTAGAAAGTTGCCTCTGTAAAGAAAATGCATCTTTCTTCCCTTTTACCTAGTTGGGGGTGGTGAGGGTAGCAGGAGCTATTGGGTTAAGAAAAATCAGTCCAGGTAGCTTCAGTCTGCCCTGCCAGGGCTTTAGAGGCCAAGCCTTTTTTGCTCCAGCTGACTGACCTGCTGTTTCCAGGGCAGCCCCACCATCTGTTCCCAGATGCAGGGAGGGAGCCGACTTTCCTCCATCACACCTGCCCCAAACTCAGGCCCAGAACTACTGTCTAAACACAGAACAACTTTTGTCTGTGGCCAAATGTGGGACCCCAAATTTCTTCCCTCTTTCCCGATACTCCTTCAGTGACTTGATGACCTGGGCCAGGCTGAGATGAATTAGCTTGCTCCTCACAGCTGGCTGCTGGGTTCCAGTCAACTCCCAGAGGCCACTGGCTGTGCCCATCAGTAGAAGTGGGAGTTGAGAACCCTCAGCTCTTGGCTGAGCAGCTCTGTCAGTCTGTAGCTGTTGACTGTAGCTGCTTCTGACAGCCAGTCTAGCTGGTGCTTTAAGTCATTTCAGTCGCTCCACCTCAGCTGTGATTAGTCTAGTCTCTGTAGCCTCAGAGGGAGGGGAAAACAAAACACCTCAATGACTTTGAATCAGAGTGGGTTATCCTCTTTTAAAAGGCAGAAAGTCTGAATTGGAGGATATTTTTGGGGGGTCTCTTTTATGCATTTCACATTTATGAAATAAGAACTAACAGTATTTGTTCCAGTAAGTGGATCAGAACCACCTAAGGGCACACTCCTCCCACCAGGCCACGCCTCACTAAGAATAGAGGTCCATCACTTGTCTGGCATTTTGTGGTACTGTGGTGACTTTTGTTTTGTGAGATACTGGGAGCTATGTGATTGGCATTTCATATACCAGCAGGGTCACCCAAAGAGCTTCCAGACAAAGAACAGACAATGAAGAAGGAATTGGCTGCCTGCATGGGAAGAATGAGCCATTGAAAACCCTATGGATAGCAGCAACACTGTCAGTTACTAGACCCCCATGAACAACAGAAGAACATTGTCAGAACGTGTGCCAGAAGATGAGCTCTTCAACTTGGAAAGTACTCAAAATACGGCTGAGGAAGAGGAAGAGCTGACTTTTCATAGGCAAGTCGACCATAATGATGCAAATCGAGTATAGCCATCAGGACCTTCATTTGCTGATGGGGCACAACTCAAAATGAGGAGAAACAGTTCAAATCGTCATTAATAATTGAAACTTGGGATGTATGAAATATGAATCTAGGGACATTGGAAGTCATTAAAAATGAAATGGAATACATAAAGATTGATATTGTAAGCATTAGTTAGCTGAAATGGACTGATATTGACCATTTTGAAACAGAAAATCTTACGGTTTACTCTGCTGGAAATGACACAATCAAGAGAAACAACATTGCATTCATCATCAAAAGGACATTTTAAGATCTATTTTAATGTACAATGCTATCTTTGATAGGATGCTATCTATGCCCCTTCAAGGAGAACCAATCAATACAACTATTGTTCAAATTTATGCACCAACCACACAAAGCTGGTGATGCAGAAATTGAATAATTCTACCACCATATTCAGTCCCAAATTTGTCAGACTTGCTATCAAAATGCTATTGGAATGCAAAAGTTGAAAACAAAGAGGAAGGATCAGTAGTTAAAAAATATGGTCTTGGTGATAGAAAACAAGCTGGAGATCGCATGACAGAGTTTGCAAGACCAATAAATTGCTGATAGCATATACTATATTTTCCAACTTCTGTTCTTTCCTCTTTGGTTCCAACATTTGCACTCCACTCACCAATAATTACCAATTTATCTTGATTGGATGTTAGAATTTTGCATGATTAATGATTTCTTCAAACATTTGATCAACAACAAAAAAGGTGACCATAAATGTGGACTTCTCCAGATGGAATACACGGAAATCAAATTGACTACACCTGTGGGAAGAGACAATAAAAGAAGCTCAATATCAGCAACTGAAACCAGTCCAGGGACTGATTGTGGAACAGATCAGCAATTGTTCATATGTGAGCTCAAGTTGAAGTTCAAGAAAATGCAAACAAGTACACGAGAGTCAATATACAACCTTGATAATAACCAACCAAATTTTGAGAACATCTCTGAATAAAGCACAGTGTCATTATAAAAAAAAGGAAATAAAGAAAAGATACAAGTGCATGTCCAAAGAGACTCTGAAACTTACTCTTAATCAGAGAGTAGCTAAAGCAAAAGGAAGAAATGATGAAGTAAAGAGCTAAATAGAAAATTTCAAAGGACAACTCGAGAATACAAAGTAAAATATTATCACAAAATGTGCAAAAGCCTAGAGTTAGAAAACCAAAACAGAACATATTCAGCATATCTTAAACTGAAAGAACTGAAGAAAAATGTCAAGTCTTGAGGTGCAATATTAAAAAATTCTATGGGCAAAATATTGAATGATGAAGGAAACATCTGAGGAAGATGGAAACAATATGGAGTCACTGTATCAAAAAGAATAGACCAACATTCATCCATTTCAGGAGGTAACATATGAGCAAGAACCAATGGTCAGGAAAGAAGAAATTCAAGATGCATGGAAAGCACTAGCCCAAAACAAGATGCCAGGAATTGCTGGAATATCTATTGAAATGTTTCCACAAGCTGATAAAGCACTGGCAGCACTCACTCATCTATGTCAGGAAATTTGGAATACAGCTACTTGGCTAACGGACTGGAAAAGATCCATATGTGTATACATACCAAAGAAGGGAGACCAACAGAATGGTCAAATTATGTAACACTATCATTGGCATCACATGTGAGTCAAATTGTACTGAAGCTAATACAACAACAGTTGCATTGATTCATTGACAGAAAGTTACCATATTCAGCATTCAAGAGCCATCGTGGCACAGTGGTTACAGGTTGGATTGCAAACCCCAAGGTCAGCAGTTCAAAACCACCAGTCACTCCGTGGGAGAAAGGCAAGGTTTTCTACTCCCATAATGAGTTACAGTCTCAGAAACTCACAGGGGCAGTTAGTTCTACCCTATACTATAGGGTCAGGATGAGTTGTCATCAACTACAAGGCAGTGAGTTTGGTTTCCCAGAGATTTAAGCCAGATTCAGAAGAGGATGTGGAACAAAGGATATCAGATATCAGATGGATCTTGCCTGAAAGCAGTGAATACCCTAAAGATGGTTACTTATGTTTTATTAACACCCAAGCTATCTGACTGTGTGGATCATAAGAAAACATGGATAGTTTTGAGAAGAGAATTCCAGAACACTTATAGAACAAGGGTAGATTGCATGGTTTAAGAACCAAGAAAGGTGTGCATCCTGGTTGCACCCACTTATTATACTTTTTCAATTGTATGGTGAGCAAATAATCAGAGAAGCCAAATTATATGAAGAAGAACACAGAATCAGATTTGGAGGAAATATTATTAACTACCTGCTATATGCAGACGACACAGTTTGGCTTGCTGACAAGGATGGGGGACTTGAAGCACTTGCTGGTGAAGATCAAGGATTGCAGCCTTCAATGTGGGATACAACTCAACACAAAGAAAACCAAAATCCTCACAACTGAACCAATAGGTAACATGATGATAAATCGAGAAAAACCTGAAGTTGTCAAGGATTTTGTCTTGTCTGGATCCACAAGCAATGCTCCTGGAAGCAGCAGTCAAGAGATGAAAAGATACATTGCACTGGGTAGATCTGCTGCATAAGAGCTCTTTAGAATGTTGAAAAGTTAGGATGTTACTTTAAGCAGGAAGTACACCTGATCCAAACCATAGTATTTTCATTTGCCTCATCTGCATGTGAAAAGCTTGCCATTGAGTGAAGAAGACCCAGGTAAACTGTATGAATTTGAACCATGGTACTGGCAAAGAATATTGACAGTACCATGGACTGCCAAAAGAACAAACAAAATCTGTCTTGGAAGTACGGCCAGAATTCCCATTAGAAGTAAGGATGGTGAGACTTTGGACATGTTGTCAGTGGAGACCAGTCCCTGGAGAGGCATCATGCTTAGAAAAATGGAAGGGCTGTGAAAAAAGGTTGAAGGCCCTTGAAGAGCTGGATTGACACAGTGACGACAACAAGAGGACTGAGCATAGGAACACTTGGGTGGATGGAGGAGGAGCTGTTATTGTTACATTCTGCTGTGAATAGGTTTGCCATGGACCAGAACCAACTGGATGGCAAACTAACAACAACAACAACAACAACAGGGAGAGACATTAAAAAGCCAAACTCACTGCCATTGAGTTGACCTTGATTCAGAGCAACCCTGGAGGACAGGGTAGGACTGGCACCCGTGAGTTTCCCGAGAGTGTAACTTTTCACAGGAGGGGAAAGCCCCTTTAACCTACTACTTAGCAGCCCAGCCCATCACCAGGGCTCCACAAGGATAGAGAGAAACACTGTTAGGGCTGGATAGGGCAGAGGCTGTACACTGGTACAAATGAGGGCTGGAGGTACAGGGAATCCTTGGTGGACGATACCTTCAGGACCAAGGGTGTGAGGGGCGATGCTGGGAGAGTGGAGGGTGAGTGGGTTGGAAAGGGGGAACTGATTACAGGATCCACATGTGACCTCTTCCCTGGGAGAGGGACAGCAGAGAACCGGGGAAGGGAGACTCCGGATAGGGCAAGATATGACAAAATAACGATGTATAAATTACCAAGGGCACATGAGGGAGGGGGGGAAGGGGAGGGAGGGGAAAAAAAGAGGACCTGATGCAAAGGGCTTAAGTGGAGAGCAAATGCTTTGAGAATGATTGGGGTAGGGAATGTATGGATGTGCTTTATACAATTGATGTATGAATATGTATGGATTGTGATAAGAGTTGTATGAGTCCCTAATAAAATGTAAAAAAGGAAAAGAGGAGAAAAAAATTATTAGGGCAAAGACTGTACAGATGTGCTTTACACAATTGATGTATGTATATGTATGAACTGTGATAAGAGTTGTATGAGCCCCTAATAAATTGTTTAAAAAAAAATGATCCTCAATTCTATCTGAATCCTTGCCAGAGCTGCAAGTTGCCTTAATAAACACGTGCAAAAAAAGTACCTCTGGCAGCAGACCGCTCAGGTTCAAATCCAGGCTCTCTAACTTATTGACTATGTGACCTTGGGCAAACCTGGACCTCTCTGTGCTTCCAAAGACTCACTTTCCAAAAGGGAAGTCATAAGCCAACTTTTCTTATTCCTCACTGGGTTGCTTTGAAGATGAAATGAGACATCTGTCTAAAAATGCTTCTGACCATCCCTTGGTTCTCAGAGCTCCACAAATGCTATGGATTATTGTTATAAGATTATGAATGATTTTTTCCAAGGGTAGTGCAAAGATTAACATCAGTGCTACTTCTCTCTGACAAAATATCAATCCAAATTTCTAAATAGCAGGGTCTGAACGGATGCGCTGTTAACAGCATCTTGCTTTTCTCCCATCACTTGTCACAGTAAATCTGATAAGAAATGCTGGGCTAGGGCCTGCAGCCAAGCCCCTCACTGGCAGCGTGCAGGACCTCAGGTTGTTGCCAGGCCAAGGGACATCACAATGGCAAGAGGAGACTCCACAAAGGGCCCCTGCTTCCTCCCCCACGCCACCCTTCCCCACATTCAGGGTGAAATGTCAAAATACAATTTTTTTTGTCACCTGGTGAAATAATGAGCCCCCATTCCCGTTGCCTTGGTATCATCAGAGCGCAACAGCCACGTGGGGTAATCGCTGTCTCCGTGTTAATGCTGCTCACTTCAAACATTTTCACAGGCCCTGGCGAAATGAAACCCGTGCTTTCTACCTAGGTAGAGTTTGAGGCGATTCAGCCCATTTGCTTCTGCTGAAGAGGCTACCTCAGAAAAACAGGAAATAAAAACATAGAGGGTGCCATTGACATTAGGTTTCTCGTTTTCTTCCTTTCTTCCCTACCTTCCTTTCTTCTTGCCCTTCTCTTTCTCTTTTCTTCCTTCCCTCCCTTTGCTCACGTCTTCCTGCCTGCCTTCACTTTCCATCTTCCCTCCCAAACTCCTCCATTTCTTCTTCGCTCCTCTCTCCCCACCGCCACCTTTCTCCTTTCCTTCCCTGCCTTTTCCCTTCAGCCTCCCAGTTTCCCTCTTCACTCTCTCCTTTGCTCCTTCCTTTCCCCACCTTGTTTTGATCCAGTGATTTGTACTCCTTTCTTCCTCTCATCCCACCCCTCCCCATTGCTGGAGAAACATCAGTTCCATGTGGTGCTGGTTTCTTGGCGCCAGACCCTGTTCTTTGGGTGTTCACAAGTCTGTGTCCTGTGTGCAAACATAAGACAGACATATGATCAGGATTGGACAGAAGATGGGATTTGACAGGTGTTCTGCATCCCAAATCTCCAGGAGGCAAAGGTAAAGTCAGACTCCTGCCTTTAAGGTTATGTCTCCCATTGTAACTGCATCCCACAAAGGCTCCTGCCTCCTGGCCACCTGAGGCCTGCTGCCTGCCTTCCTCTAGCTCCTGGGGAATTGGGGCAGCAGTGGCAAGAACAAAAAAAATCCCCAGGAGTTGACAAGAAGGCAAGCTGCCTTGCTCGAGAGACGGCCCCCTCACCCACCTGCATGATGTTGAGATACATGTTCTCATCCCTGTGGATGGGCAAGAAACACCCCCTCCCCAAACGCAGTGGCTTCAAACAAGGACCATCATCGTGTGGTTGCTGGGAAGCCACTGGGTCGTGCTTGGAGTCTCCCATGAGTTGGCAGTCACATGGGAGCTGGGGCAGGGGCCTCTGGTGACTCCAGTGCCTACATGTGCACTCAGAGGGCTGGAAGCTGAAGCTGGGTGCTTAGCTGGGTTGTTGGTTGGAGTGTCTCCACGTGGCCTTTCCAGGCGGCTCAGGCTTCTTTCAGCATAGTGTCCGGGTGCTGAGAAGTGTCCTGAGAGGTAGCACGTGGAGGCTGGACATTCTAAGGGTGAGCACTCAAGAAGAAGTCTTTGAAGGGATTTTTCAGAAGCTGTGAAGCACTTTGTGGGAGGGAAGGGGGTTGCCCAAACTAGATGTCACAGTGTCATCTTCTCCATAATCTATTGGTCACAGAGGTCATGGAACATCCCAATTTAAGGGGAAAGGGCATAGACTCTACCTTCCTATAGGTAACCTGTCAAGGAATTTGGGGGTCACATACGAAGACTGGGAGACCCTGGGTGGCACAAATGGTTAAGGACTCAACGTATCAAGAGGTGGGCAGCTGCACCCCTCATAAGAAATAACTAATGGCCTGCTTCTAGAAGCCCACAGGCTTGAGAATCCTGTGATGTGTAGTTTCTCCCTGGCACCCAGGGGGTCCTCGGGAACCAGAACCAACATAACAGCAATGGGTTGGGTTTTTGTTGGTTTTGTTTGGGCTAATATTAAAATGACTAGTATGAAATTATATATGTATTGTGTTTAACTCTCAGGACTCTGATTATACTGAAGTTGAACAAAACCGTCTGCCTCTTCTATGAACGCCAGCCGATGGAGGCAAAGGGTGAGGGTCTAGAGGAAGAATGAATGTCCCATTCCCGTCCTTATGTTTCAGTTGTCCTTAAAGGGCACAGGGGACAAACCAGATGTCTTTGATATGATTTTAGCCTAATGATGTGCTAGTATGATGATGAGCAGCCTGAAAAGTGGTTTTAACTAATGTGATCCAATATTTGAAAAGTTGACGATTTCACATCGAATTTTATATTCTCAGCATCTCAGTTACAAACAGAAAATCAGGCCTTAAAATCCTTGCATTTCCCCAAGGCAACAACAGTCTGGAGCTAGAATTTGAATGTCCCCTGTGGATGAGCTGACACGTGCCTGTTAACCACAGTCCCCATCCATCCCTATTGCCCCCAAAACAGAGGTTGGCTACAAGTATCCTTTATCTATATGGCTAAATAGGTTAGTTAGTTTGGATTGGGTTGCTAGTTTTTCCTGTTTTGTTTTGCTTACTTTTGATTTTTGGGGGGGCTAGGAAATGGTGTGTATTTTGGTACCATGTCTTCCAAAGCGAGAAAACCAAACCCAGTAAGCCAAGAAGGTCAAACAGTCTAGATTAATGATGAAAGGAGGAGCCCTGTTGGTGTGGTAGATTATGAGTTGGACTTCTAACTGCAACATCAGAAGTTCGAAACTCCCCCCACCCCCACTCCACAGGAGAAAGATGAGATTTTCTACTCCTGTAAAGATTTACAGCCTTGGAAACCCACAGGGGCAGTTCTATACTCTGTCCAAAGGGTTGCTATATGTCAGAATTGATTCCAGGGTAGTGAGGTTTTCTTGATTGATATAAATAATTTTTGGTGAGTATTGAAAAAACCAGTCAATATTATTTTTAATACACATCAAAGAAGGTCCACATTAATTGTTCACACAACCCTGCCACCTTCTTTCTTTATTCCCTTGCCTCCCACTCTCCTTTCTTCCTTCCTATGGTCTTTTATCTCATTCATTTTCTTTCAAGGGTTAGCCTAGGAGTGGGAAAGTCTGACTAATTCTTAACCAAAAGACTAAATTGGTTTTATTGTTGGTGTTATTACTTGGGTTAAATTTTTTTCTTTTCTCTTCTTCTATTGGTTTGTGTCATGTAACCCAGAAAATGGGGAAACATTTGGAACATCAAAACACTATCCTTTCTCAGTAGACTACAAGCATTAAAGGCAACAGAGATAAATACTCCAATAATAACAATAACATACAAGGATAGCTAGAGAGATAAATAGATAGATAGAAAAACCACAAAATCTGAGCAGTTGTGGGAAGGGGAATGGGAATAGCCCCATGAATAAATATAGGTTTGCCAGAGAATAGTTCTATATACATATTAGCATATACTACAAATATGACCATGAATATAATAGTGCATCCAGGAGGCATAGTTAGGAAATGTCTTAGCTAGAACAAAACCCCTTGAGGGAGCGTGTCCTAAATATTGGGGATCAGGAACATAGCTCTGAGAGACCTCAAGATCAATTGGTACAAACTAGCTCACAAAGACAATGTTCTGTATCCATCAGGGAAGTGACTGGGATCTTCAAAAGCTAGTGAGTAGCAAACTAAAAGTCGGTCCTTGGTCTCACCCTATGTGTTGGACAGGGTTCTCTAGAGAGACAAAACCATATTGCTAGTAATTATATATAAATATATTTATAAAGCTAGATATGCAATACAAGAAATGAACCACTAAATTATATACAGATAGATAACACAAGAAACTAACAGTTAAATTATAAAACAGTGAGACACTAGCAGTCCTTTAAGGCTTGAGAGCCGCCAGTTGCCAGTCCCTTTCTGTAGAGAGAGCTGGGCTATATATACCCAGGCAGCAAACAGCAAGGCAAGTCACCAACTGTCACCAACTGTCGGTCCCCAGCTCCAGAGACGAACATTCCAATCCTGTGGGATTAAATGGACCTCAACTTACAGCGACAGAGTCCACAAGCTAGGCATCCCACAGGTAGTGTACCCCTTTAAATTGAGGCATAGAACAAGCAAGGCGAGGCTCACGAAGCCATTTATCCCTCTGCCCTTCGATTAATCCTACTTGTGTTTATCGGCCAGGCTGGCACAATAAACTATTGCACCCTGTCTGGAGCGAATAACATTGAAGAAGCTCAAGATGCCTGGCAACAATTAGTCCAAATCAGTAATGGAATATGCGTACCTCAGCCTCTATGATGCTAAGGTCAGAAGAACTAAATGGTGCCTGCCTATGACAAACAGCTGCTCTGAAAGGGATCATGGTACATGGTCCTAGATAGAGTGGGGAGTAATGTGTAAGAAAACTGAAAGTCATACTACTACTACCAATAGTAATAATAATAATGGTAAAAGATGAGGTTTATTGGTTAGATAGACTAGTGAGATCCCCACTACTATGGTCCTTCATCACCCTTCAGGTCTGGAACTGAATTCAACCCCCTGAAAAATAGACAGGTTTATAAAGTGAACCTTATGAGAAAAGATTGCAGCCCTCAGTATGGTTTACAACTCAATGTCAAGAAGACACACATCCTCACAACTTGATCAATAGGTACCATGATAAATGGAGAAGTTTGTTGTTTTTTTTACTTGTTGTTATTTGTTGAAGTTGTCACGGATTTTTTGTCTTGATGAGGTCTATAATCAATGCTCTTGGAAGCTGCAATCATGAGATCAAATGACGCATTCCATATGGATACATTTGGTGCACAATACGTCTGTAGAGTGCTAAAAAGCAAGGATGTTACTTTGAGGACTAAGGTGCACCTTACCCAAGCCATAGTAATTTAAATTGCCTCATAAGTATGTGAAAGTCAGACATTGAATAAGGAAGGCTGAAGAAGAATTGATATGTCTGAATTGTGGTGCTGGTGAAGAATATTAAAAGTAACATGGACTGGCAAGGGAACAAACAGATCTGTCTTAGAAGAAGTATGGTCAGAGGGCTCCTTAAAGGCAAGGATGGTGAGACTTCCTCTCACATACTTTGGTCATGTTATTAAGAGAGACTAGTCCCTGGAGAAGGACATCATGCCAGGTGAAGTAGAGGGACAGTGAAAGAGAGGAAGCCCCTTAAGGAGATGGATTGACAGTGACTGAAACAAGGGGCTCAAGCTTGGGAACAATTAGGAGAATTATTCAGGGCTAGGTAGTGTTTCTGTCTGTTTGGCATAGGGTCAATGTGGGTTGCAACTGGCTCAATGGCACCTGATAAGAACAACTACACCAAAATGAATCATAGCACTGAGGAGCACACATTCCTCAGAACCATCAAACATTCAAAAGCAAATAGGCAGTATTTGCCCAAGGCCAAATTCAAAAGGCAGGCAAGGTTAGGGGAGAAGGATGAATGAAAACAGGGAGCAGAGTTTCAATGGCATGAGTGATATTACATTGCAGGAGATTGTCATCAATGTCACATAACAAAACGTGTATAAATTGTTACGTGCAAAGCTGATTTTCTCTGTAAACCTTAACCCACCTTACAATAAAAACTTTCTTTTTTTAAAACAAAGACACCATCGTTCATATTATAGACACAGCCAAAGAAAGATCTCCTGGACAATCCTAAAAGGATCTCCCAAATGATTTGGGTAGTTAGCCCTCCCCAGGGAGTTCTACCCATTGAAACGCTGGGCGGTTATGGCTGCAATTATATTTCAGGCCAGAAGAGGCAGCAGAGGCCTGGTTGTTCAAATGCTACAAAACTACCAGACAATGGGCAAACAGTTTCTTTCCACGGACGACTAGCGGCTCTGTCATATCCATGTCTGGTGTTCAACACTTGGCGACAGAATCCAGCCCGCTGGGTTTGGGTGGGGTCTGTTTCTCACCCATGCTTGGCTTGGGATTGTTCTATGGCATCCACAAAGTGGAGTCCTTTCCTTTCTGATGTCCCGAGAAAGCTGTTTTCTCCTTTTTCTCTCTCTGGCCCTCTTCCCAAGAACCCTGGGGTTCACTCTGCTTTCCTCTGGTTGATGTTTCTCAGGCAGTTACTTGACCTCGGTTCATCTACTGCAGGTGACCATTAGCAAGTAACTGTACCGTCCTTGGATGGTATTGTTCATGAGCTAGGCTGCGAACTACGGGTTAAAGGTTTGAGTTCACCCAGAGGTGCCTTCCAAGAAGGGCCTGGTGCTATGCCTCTGGAAAAAAACCCACCCCAGCCATGGAAAATTCTAGGGACCGGACTTCTCTAACACACTTGGGCTCTCCATGAGTCCGAGTTGACTCAATGGCAATTGGTTGCTGGTATTCCTGTAAGTAGAAGACAACAATCTTTAAGCAGTCCCTCTTGGATTCATGGGAGGAGGATGGCTTCCTCTGAGAGAACTTCTCAGGGCTCCAAGGGCTCAATGATCTTACAAAAAATGAGAGAAATGATGAGCCTGATGACAGATGATATTGCTATGCAGGCCTCGTTTCAGGATGCTCAAGTTTCCAGGTCTTTCCCTGACTCACAGTGTAGCCCTGTGAGGTTCCAAATAGAAGGGCACCCTTGCTCCCAGGACCTGGAGCCTTGTAGCTGAGCAGAGCAGTCATGATGAGAAAGAGGACCCAAGGGGGAAGTCAGGGGGCTGCTTCACTTGTCTCAGTGTCAAGCAAACAAATGTTTTGGCAGGAAATTTCTCTTCAAGAGTGTTCTGATTTCTTGAAGGAAATCTTTTTCTGAACCATTTCCTCAGGGGAAAACCACTCAACTACCTCGGTAAGGAAGATTTTTCTCCTTCCAAGTTTACCAGGCTGTGTTAACTCACAGAGGAGGTGTGACTAGCAGGCAATGAAACTGATTTCCAGACTCCTATGAAAATCAGCAAGTGCTCGGCTACTAAGTGAAAGGTCGGCAGTTGGAAAACCCCAGCTGCTCTGCAGGAGAAAGTGGTGGCTGACTGTGTCTGACAAGATGACAGCTTTGGAAACCCAATGGGGCAGTTCTCCTCTGTGTTCTACAGTTGCTTTGAGTTGGAGTGGACTTGACAGTGATAGATCTGATCTTTTTCCCCATGAAAATCAACTTTCACGAATACATGTGCATTCATGGATGTCTGTGTCTGCTTTGGCATGCATGTGCACATATGTGCCTATTTGCACGTGGATGAATACGTCTGTGAATGTGGGCGTCTCTATTTACTTTGCCATGTGTGTGCACATGTCTGCCTTTGTCAGTATGCATGCGGGTTCAGGCAGCATAAAGAGATCACAGAGAAACTTGGAGAGAAAGAAAAGTAACCTATTTTCTCATGGGTCTCCCATACCTGACGGTCTACTGGCATCCACCGCCACGAAGACCAGAGGTCACTTCATGCCATGTGTCCAGCTGCACATTGCTGGTTGAGGTCAGTCACCAGGGAGGCAAGTGAGACTGGCCTCGCCAACCTACCACCCACCTGCAGGAGTGATTCCCACCATCTGTCCTGGAGCCCCTCCCACCTTACTCAGCCTCCCTAGACCTTGAGTGAAAGGCGTTTCCAACGTTTTTACATAAAGATTTCTGAGATTGACTGAAGAAATGATTTCATTTGACAAAACAAGAAGCTTTGAATTTAAAGATTTGAGGCAAGTGCCCTTCAGAGAGGGGCCACAGGACGGGGCCATGCTCCCTTCCGGTATGCACAGGGGTTGCTATGAGTTGGAACCAACTTGATGAGCACCTGCCAGCAACAACAACAACCAGAAGTTGTCCAAACTTCTGTGGCCTCAACTCGGAAATGAGAATATTATTATTGCCTCCTAGAAAGAACTCAAGGTATGTACAATTGGTTAATAGGCGTTTGGAAAGTGAGTACATTAAGTGGACTGATGACATTGATAAGGCAATAAGAAACTGAGAAGGCTTCACTAACAGGTGCTTTCACATCTGTAACCAGTAGATTCCTTCCTTCTTCATCTCTTGCCATCTTAATCAGCTCCCACACTTTCCAGGCAGCTTGAGGGATTAAATGTTCAGTCTGATCCTATTATAAGCCTCAGCCTCAGAATCAGAGGCTTTACCTGAGGTTTGAGGAGCTATACTGGGAATGAGGGAGAGTAACCTGTCTTTTCTATTGCTCTCCTATCGCTCCCTCTTCCCTAGCCCTTCCCTGTCTCTGGGCCTGCCTTTCCTCCCTAGAGCATTGGCTTCCGGGAGAAGGGGATGGAAACAATGAGCACAATGAGCACATTCCTGACCAGGCCTCTTACCATGCTATGTTCCAACCCTCTCTTGGAAGGGCCTCCACGAAGTCCTCTTATGTCATCTCACAATAACTTGTTAGATACCATTGCGTGAGCTCCTGACTCATAGCAAAAGTACACACAAGAGATTGAAGCACCACCTGGTCCTGCACCGTCCTCACAATGGTCCTTGTGTGTGAGCCCATGGTTGCAGCAGTGTGGAGGAGATCCTGTCCAAGAAGGCTGCCAGTGGGTGGGAGGGGCTGCAGCTTTCAGAGACTTTGGAGGATGCCAAGGTGGATAGTTCACGGCGTATCATATGAGGTCAGCCAGCGGGCCTTGGGGGCCCTTCCCATTATCCATAGATATATGAAATAAATGGAGGCCCTCAGCAAGATGGGCTGCAGACACCTCCAGGACTCACTTGATCCTTGGCAAGCTCCCTTAGCCTTAGGACACCACCTGCTGGAACTGTGGCTTTGCTGCCTCTCCTGGCTCTCAACTTCCCTCCTAGAGGACTCCAGCCACCCTTCTCCTTCCAGATCCTTCCAGCAGGAGGCAGATATTGGTCTCTATGCTTTTGCATGTGGCCAGTTTTCTAGGGACAGATCAGCCTCTCCCAAGAATTTGGGTTCACCAGAGTGAGCGTGCCCACAAGTCTGCAGAGCGTACGGCCAGGCCTCTGAAGAGAGAACTGCTGGAAGATTTGCCCCTTTTCAAAAGCGCTAATTCCACAGTTGAGAGCTCGTCTCCTGGGGACTCAGCTTGAGTCTCAAGGAGCACATCCCCTTTGACACTGCTGGCAACTCGAGGTGCTGTGGGTCATTTTCTTGCCTTTGAGGAGTGCAAGGGAAATGCTACAATATGTCCCTTCACATGAACCACAAATCCTTATCTGGAGAACTCTCTGAGATGACAGGGATGAGAGGGAGATGTTCCTGGGGCACGCTTTCACCTGCACATCTCTCAGGTGAGTCAAACATTTGACCCCCAAAAGTTGAGTATGATGGTGAGAGTTCAGGCTGGGAGATAGAGTGTCTGGGTTCAAATCAAGAGACTGCACATCTCAACTCCCATGGTTCTCCTGCATAAAACCCAAGCCAAGCAGTTTATCACTTCCCGGCTGAGTATCCTACTGAGGCCAGCTAAACTCATTCTTTGCTGATGACAACGTTGCTTGTACCAAATGGCTTTGCCATGTAGCCCTTAGCAATGGCCAGAAGGGCTGCTCATCAAACCGCAGAGCAGGGCTTCTGGCGCACACGTTAAGAAGGGGGCTATTCACAACAAGGTCAGTAGTTCAGAACCCACTAGCTGTTTCTCTGGAGAAAAACTGTGGCTGTGTGCTTCCATAAAGATGCCCAGCCATGGAACCCCCCTGGAGAGGGCCATGATGAGCTGGAGTGAGCTCTACAGGAGTGGGATTTTTTACTGTGGATGTAATCCCACCTGGGCAGAGATTTTCTTTGTGACTTAAAGAGGCTGTACCTTACACCAATGACTTGGCTGATACAAAAGGATTCAATTCAACACTGAAGCAAACCAACTCCAAGGGAAGAAGGCAGCTGCCATGCAGAGAGCTCCAAGGACCACCAACCATGGAGGTCATTGAAGCCAAAACAAGAATACTGCCCACCAGCCCTCAGCCCCCAGGGATGGACAAAGAGAGCGTGCCCATCAAGCTGGTGCACTGGCATGATGCTGTCAGCCTCCGGTGCTGTGAGAACATTGACTTTGGTGTGTTAAAGGCACCCACTTGCGGTATGTTTGTGATGTCAGCGTGTGGAAACTATGGCAAGCCCCCCTCCCTGCCTCACAGCAGCAAAGCCTCGGCATTAAAACCCTGTGCCTTCTGTGGCGCTTGCCAGCTGTGAGAGGGCAGGAAATGCCCTTGGCTTTTCTGCTCCTTGTTGCGACCTCCCTCTGAGGCAGGGAGCAGAGGATTTGAGGTTGGAATCTGTTTTGTTTCATCACTACCCTTTGTCATCTCTCTGAACACTGTCATGTGCTCCTCACCAGTGCTTCGCCCTCTCTATCACCACGCCATGTGCTCTTTAAAACATGCACACACACACACACACACACACACACACACACACCTAATGTTCACATTTTGAGGCACATTTGTCTTTAATTCACTAATAATAACAATAATTATTCAAAGCCACTTTACCATCTGAAAAGAAATCTCTATGCATACACTTAGATCATGGATGCCAACTGCCTTCTTAACAACATTTCCCAATGAAATATTCAGCAGCGATTATATTAAGCCTGAAGTTGTTCATCCAGTTTGTGTTAATCAAAACAAAAACAAGAGACGAAGGGATCCAAAAGGACATGTAAGATCATAGACTGAAAGTAGCCCCATCGAGCACCAAAGGCTTGTCCAGAAGGGCAGAGCCACAGGGTAAAGCTACATCTCTCTGGAGTTGCTGGCATTTAACTAGATGCAAAATGTCAGCGCAGGAAATGGCTTGCCCAATGCAAATACTAACAAGGGAGGCATGTGTTCCTGTGTAAATGGAGCTTTAGCCAATCCGGGCCTTCAGGATCCAGCTCCCATCGCAGCATCCACGGGAAGCACCAGGGGAATGTTCCGTTTGCTTATTTTCCCTCTCTTTGCTAAGAAGAAAAAGAGCCTTTGTGGCCTAGTGGCTACAAGTTGGGCTGCTAATTGCTATATCAGCAGTTTGAAACTACCAGCTGCTTTGTGGGAGAAAGATAAGGCATTCTGCTCCCATAAAGAGTTCGAGTCTCAGACACTCACAGGGGCAGTTCTACGCTGCCCTATAAGTTGGCTGTGAGTCAGCATGGATTCGATGGCAGTGAGTTTTCTAAGAGTAAGAAGTATCTAGGGGTGTAAACAGTTGATGAGCTCTGCTATTAAGGGAAAAGTTGTCATTCCCAACCCACTTAGAGGAACAGTGAAAGAGAAGCCTGGCAATCTTCTTCAGAATCCTCGGCCATTGAAAAGTTTATAGAATGTATTGACCTAGGTTGTTAAATAGATACAGGTATATGGTGGAGCATACAGGGACCAATGTCATAAAACAGGGTGGGGGTGGAAAAAATCTCTGAGACAGATGCAAAAACTGTGAGGGAATGAGTTTTTGAGGCTGGGGGATCAGGACCATCGTCTCTGGGATTTTCAAAGTTCCTGAGCAATCAGGAAAGGGGCAAGAGTTGGTCTCTCCCCATCCAGAGGACAGCAGAAGAGGAGAACTGATTGGGCACAATGAATCAATGACTAGTGACTCAAGCAATGATCACCCTCCAACACTGGAGACCAGAAGAACTAGATGGTGCCTAGCTCTCACTATCGACTGCTATGAAAGAGATCACATTAGAAGGGCTTGATTAGAGTAGAAGGGAAATGCGGGGCTAAACTCAAAATCATGATTGTCGCGCGCCAGGTCTCGCCAGCAAGAAAAGACGCACCACAACAGGATTCTTCCACAAGCATTTAATTTTTCATAATGCGGTAAAAGACCCCGAAACCCCAAACTACTGCTGCTTATATATGCTCTATGGGGACGTGCTGTGCCCTGATTGGTGCATTTGCCAAAACCTCATGCATTGATTGGTGAGTTCGCCAGAACCTTCGTTTGCATACTCCAGGGTGGAGTTATGACTACATCATCTCAGCATCGCGCATGCGCTAAGTGGTTGTTTATCACTTAGTTGGACCACCGCCCTGACTGCCCGGCGCCATCTAGTAATGGCGGCGAGAGCTGCGGCTACCCACATCACGAGAGCTGTGGCTTCCCACATCTCGCGAGAGCTATGGCTTCCCACATCTCCTCCTTTCTTTTTTATTTTAAGCCTAATCCATCGATCAATTCCAGAGCCTCCATCAGCTCCAAAAGATCAAGATGGATATAAAGTCCATCGATCCATCCCGGAGCCTCCAGCAGCCCCAGGAGATCAAGATTGATATAAAAACCCAAATCTGGTCACCCTAATGTGTGCAATGAGCAAAGCTCCACATGGTGCAAGGGCTGACCAAGATCCAATTTCTGTCACTCTTCCCAGTGCAATGGGACAATTCCCTTGGGGTGCAGGAGCTGACAACTTATGGGGGTTAATTTTCTCTTAACAAAGAAAGCCAAAGATCATGGGAACCACCGCGCTCAATCGCTAAGAGCGCCTGCGTGATGATGACTTTGTCACGTTTTTGCTGGGCTTTAAGCTTGCAGAGCAACCATAGCAACAACACTCCTCCACAGCACATTATTGCAGCAAATGTAAACACCCCCACCCACTCTTTAAAGTAGGAAAAGGCAGTAGAAAGCCAAGAAGTAAAATCTCCAACAGTTATGGGTTTCATTCTTGTGCCATTAAGAGTCGTAATCTGCATCCGGAGTTGTTCTTGAAGTTCTTCCAGCTCAGCTGTCCATTGTCCTGTAAGATACTGGGATATATTCTTGCTGCTAAAAGAAGACTCATTCAAGAATTTTAAAGGTGTTATGCACAAATTAGGTGTTGAAGAAACACAACTTAATTGCACCATGCTCGTAAGAGTATCCACTTGGTGTTGTAATAAATCAACTCTCTGGTTCACTAACAGTAAACCAGACATTAATCGAGCATCCAACATATGGACTGTAGATAAAGCTTCTGATGTAGATTGTGTAATATTGCTAATGACATTTGCTGTCATTACTTGATTAGACATAGCCAATCCTGCTGTAACCGCTGCTGCAGCTGAGATAGTAATAGCTGTAATAATTGCTGCGGTAATGCCAAAATCTCTTTTATATCTATAAAGTGTAGCAATAGGAAAAGTATTGGGATCTGCTTCAACCGGTACAGGTATCATAGTGGGAATCTTTACTATCAAGGCAAATGCCTCAGAGCCATTCCAACATTCAGCAAGCCAACACTGACTGCTAAATCTATTACATGAAGCTTCCCAAAATGTATCATTTGCATGACTAAAGTTGAATGTTAACAGAAAGAAAAATGGGGGCTGGACACAAACAGGTGATGGCTGAAATTGCACTCTTGATATATTAACCATAGTATTTACTTTCAGCCTCTTTGTAGTGGTATTGTATACACCAGTGACATTGTATAAAGTATCATTAATTCCAAACATTTTTGCAAAAGGAGTTACTATGGTAGATGCTCCACGTTGATTATATACCATCCATTCATACCATGGCCAGGTATTATCAGGACCAGTGGTATTAGTATTACTATTCCATTTTGCTTTACCTAAAGTCGGAGTCATATCAAAACCTGGTATAATAGGGTTGCTCCGATAATTTGGAGACTGACATTGAGTAAAAGTAGGCGGAAAACTTTTTTCAGGTGAGCAACTAGGTAATATGACACGTCTGGTCACATTAGGTGGCACTACTGATCCATTAATGGGCCCAGAGGGCCTGGATCCTTCACGAATCACCATAAGTGTTGTTGTATTTACACGTTTTCCTTTCTCAGAGGTGCCACTTCCACCTGTAGCACCTTGTGCAACTTTCATAAGGGTGGATATAATATTATTAAATGTAGAGTCTCCAGAAGGATCCACCCAATTGACTAAAGATCCATTTCTTACAGATATACAAGGTGCACTAGTATTGATGGTGGTAAAACACAAACTATATGCCAATGTAAAATTGCTTGCATTATATACTTTAGGAGGCTCCCCTCTAGGCGTAATACATGGTATTCCCAAATCACATTGCGTTGATAAGAATAAGGGTAATATTGACGCATTCGAGTGTATGGGAATAGGTACAGGCCAAGTTTTAGCTATGGCCCATAAAAAAACTCCTTTAACTATTGGGGTCCATATTACCATCAGTATCAGCAACATTATTAGGTTGATCATCGTCTTCTTCATTCTTCCTGCTCGCACGATCTTCATCCTCCTTAATTAATCTCACCAGTCTCTCTGGCACCCAGATGGGGTTTTCTTCTTTCTGTGGAAAAACACAAATTGCTCCCCTGGACCTGATTAATATGGGGTCCGGGCCATACCATTTGTTGTCTAGGACATTTTTCCATCGGGCCATTTCCTTTGGTGGCTTTGGCCATTGTCCATGTCTGTCTGCAGCTGATTGGCCTTTCTCATCCAGATTTAAAAAAATTTCAGTTTCTCCCTATTGAGTAAGATGCTGGCAGTTGGTTTTTCATATATGTCCCTGATTTCATTGAGAATTTCCCTTCGATTCCTATTTTTTAGTATTTGTATCTAGAATGGCTGTTAGATATTATCAAATACCTTTTCTGAATCAATTGAAATGCTCATGTGGTTGTTTTTCTTTTTTATATGGTAGATCACATTCATTATTTTTCTCATTTCAAACCATCTTTGCATCCCTGGAACCAATCTCACCTGCTGTGGTTCTTTTGCTTAGCTTTTTGATAGATTGTTGGATTCTGTTGGCCAGGATTTTGAGATTTTGCCCCTATATTCATAAGGGATATTGGTTTACAGTTTTGTTTTGTTTGAAATATTTATTTCTGTTGACAAATAAATGAAATTTTGTCTTAAAGCATGGTGCAGCATGGGTAACAATGTTCACTCACGGTACTCACATGTGGGTGTATCTGCATGTGGGCGGACCCACCTAGAGACAGATAGAGGAGCGGTGTCTTGGTTCCTAAGAACATTGGTAACACAGAAAAATATGAGAAAAAAGACAAAAAGGATGGTAATAGAAATAAATTAATAAAAATATCTATTAAAGGCAACAAAAGAGAGACAATGGGAAGAAAACATAAAATTTAAATTTACAAGACATATTTTTGTTTTAAATTCTATACCATTGGCTAAATTAACTACACCATCAATAAAATTGCCTTATGCCCAAGGGGATGATTGATAATGTTCTCTAACAGAAAATAACAATTATATCTCTGAGGTGAACCAGAGCCAGATGAACCATAAATATGTGAATGGATTTTGCGCTTGCACTTAATTCTAGCCTCAATCTAAGTACAATTAGTTCTTATGAAATGGCCCTATTTGATGCTCGTCCTCATGAAGAAATCACTCAAGACATGAATGCTATAGGAAAGTGTAATGAAGAAACTAGATGGTGCCCACCTATCAGAAAAAAATAGCCTCTGGGGTCTTAAAAGTTGGTCTTAAACAGCCATCTAAGTGAGGGATCAACTAAGTCCATGTGGAAGAAGCACACCAGCCTGTAAGGTCCTAGGATTTTAACTCATGAAATTCAAATCTGAAGGAGGGAATGATATCAGCTTCAATTATGAACACCTGGTTTTAAGGTTGTGGATAACATTTGCAAGCTCTGGGGAATCCTCTCTGACCAGAGCCATGGGATGTGAACAGCCCTGTTATCAGACAGATAGCATTGTAAAATTGGTTATTGCAGATGTATTTAAGTTAAAATTTATACATCTCCCTTTTGACTCATTTTAAATATATTCCAGTTCTTTTAACCTCTGCTTTCTTGTCTAGAGCTTTTTTTAATCTGTTTTCTTTGTTATTGTTGTTAGGCTTTTAAAAATACATTTTTCTGTATATGAAATCCAGGATAACTAAATCTATATAGACAATGGTTTGGGGGCTATGGCAGGGGAGGTTGGGGGAAATAACATGAATACAATAAAGAAAAAATGTTCTAAAATTGATTGTGGTGATAATGATTATTACAATTTATCTTAATATAATTGAGCTATTGTATGGCATGTGAGTCATATGCCAATAAAAGTGTTTTTGTAAATGAATTAAAACAATTTTTCCAAGCTGTTCTCAGCCTGCTAATTGTTTCTGTCTTGGAAATTTCAACGACAATATGTTCCAGTGTTTTCTTTTGGGATCTGTGGTGTTTTGGGTTCTCTCTGCTTCCTGGAGAATTATTTTCTCCTCCTCTGTTCTGTTAAGGAAGTATTATTCCGGAATTTCTTATATGGATAGAATCCCACTTCATTCTTATGTTTTCTTCAGATTCTTTTGTTCTTTTAGCTGATTGTATCACTCATAAATTGGAGTTAAGAGATATGCCTTCAAACTCACCAATTCAGCTTTCCATTTCTTCAATTCTCTTACTCTGTTCTTCTAAATTGTTGCCTAATTCTCTTATCTTAATATTTTCTGCATTTCTTTTTAGAGGTTTTTGTTGAAGATATCTAGCTTTTCTATTCTGACCATTGTTCTCGCAAACTCTTTGTTGAAAGTACATGACAACATTTTTCTGAATTCAATTTATGATAGTTTCAGAGCCTGTTCTTTTTAAGAAAATTCCTTGAGATCTGAGTGTTGTTCATTTGTTAATCCTTCTTCTGATGAATCAGGAGTGACTGCTGCCACTGCAGCATCGTGGCCGGGTATTACGGTTGGGAGGGCTGCTAGATTTTGTGGGAGTCGATGACTTTGTTGAGTAGTGCCAGAAATGAATAATAGAAGAGGGACGGGGGAGGGAAAAAAGGCTTTGGGCAGTAAAAGGCTGTACTAAGAAAAGTTGGGAGGGGGAGGAACACTGTACTTGAGTGTATTCTTCCCTAAGGCCTAGAGCTTCTTAACATAGTCCGTCAAAGCACAGGCAATCTTCAGGAAAACCATCATGGTGCCAAGTTTGTCCTTGGGATAGCCTAGGCTGGTCCTTTGGGACCTATGCTCCGGGAACTGTGCAGGCCAGCTTGCTTGGAGAGCTGGAAGCCACATGGGACCTGCGTGCTTATTACACGTGAAGCTTTGGACCCTGCTCACAATGATAGTCTTTGAGGAGTGGAGCTGGGTTGCTGTAGCCAGCAGTGCAGAATGGAGCTACAGATGGGTAGCAGGAGACCACTGGGCGCCTCTTCAGTGGACCTGCTCTTTCCTTCCCTTCTCTGCTTGCTCCCACAGTCTCTGATATATGGAAGCCTCCTTTTACTTCACTTTCAAGCCATTGTCTGAGATCACAGGCCACCTGTCTTTTCTTAGGGCCTGGTCTATCCTGGTTGTTACATAAGGATCTACCTGTGTGTATGTGTTCAGTTGGACATGTTCTAGTCCCCTTTCTTTAATGTTTTTAAAAGTTTCTATAGAACTGGTGTCAGCACTTCTGAATTTTTTATGAAATATCCCAGTGAAGCCATCTTGCCATTGACTTTTCTTTTTATATATATTTTTGGTCTTTTTTGAAGGGGTGGAGCAGGGGGTTAATCACATTCTGAATTGCTTATTTCATAATTACTCTGCTTAAACCTATTTCTATTCATATTAGTTTAGGTATGTCGTATATTTTCAGGAATTTGTCCCATTCATCTGCACTTTCAAATCTGTTGCAGTTCTTTTTCATAGTGTTATGATTCTTTATTCAATGAATATGTTGTGTTGTCTCCAGATTCATTTCTTTTGATTATTTACCCTTCCCCCCCCCCCCCCCCAGTATATCCAGTAGTTTGTTTCAGTGATTCTTTTCAAAGAACCAACTTCTGGTTTGATTGATTTTTTTCTGTTGTTTAACTGTATTCTATTTCATTTCTTTCTCATTGGTATTTATTATTCATTTCAGCTAGTATCTTTGGCCTCTTGCTCTTCCTTTCCTTTTTGTTCAAGTTTTCATTTAAACAATTGATTTTCATCCATCTTTTTAAATATGGGCATGTATTGCTATGAATTTCCCTCTGAGAATGGTTTGCGCTGTGTCACAAAGGATTTGGTATGTTGTGCTTTCCTTTATATTTGATACCAAGTATATTTTTATTTCACTTTTAATTTCTTACATAGAGAAATTGTTTTCTAGTCGTACAATATTTAATTTTGGTATAATAATAATTATTCATTTTTATTCTTCCTGTGATTGATTTCTTACTTCATACCATTATGGTCAGAAAGTATGCTTTGTATGATTTTAATGTTTTAAAACTTGAGATTTGTGGCATAATCTGTAGTTGGTTCTGGAAAAATTATCCTGTGAAAATGTCTGCTGATGATGGATGGAGTGTTCTAAGTTAAATTGGCTTATGATTTTCTTTATGTTCTTAATGTCCTTATTGATTCACTTTTTAAATGTTCTGTCGAGAACTGAAATTGAAGGTTTCAAAACTACAAATATTAATAGCGGCACTGTAATTTTTTTCTTTGATATTAGTGTTTGTGTCATGTTTTTGGACAGGTTAGGTGAATATATGCTAATAATTGTTGAATCTTCTTGAAGTATTAGCCCTTTTATTATGTAATAGCCTTTATCAGTATGACCACACTCCTTTTTTTGGGTGCTGGTTGCACGGAACATTTTTTCCATCCTTTATTTTCAGTCAGTTTGTGTCCTAATGTGAATGTGTGTTTTGTGTAGGTAACAAAAGATGAATCATGTTTTTTATCCAGTCTATCACTCTGCCTTTTGTGTAAATATTTTGGCTATTTACATTTTCTTCATTCTTTTAGCTAATTGGATTTTGAGTTTCTTTTATCTGGTTTCTCTTTTTATCAATTTTCCTGTTATTTTTGTATTTAGCATCTTTTGTTATGAGCTTTAATTCCTCTTTACATATTCTCTTAGTGGTTACTACAAATATTATACTATACAACATGCAATTACAGTAACATTTAGCATGCAATCAACAATGAATGTGAAATATTAAGTATTCCTGGTTTACTGTTCCCTCTCCTTTTTCTGTTGGTGAACCTCCAGTGACAGTAATGTACACCCTACATCCAGTAGTCGTAATATGTACTTATTTTCTGAGATCTCTGTCTGACTCCTTCCTCCCCCTTTGTGTACATTTGAGTGTTTGATTAATGTTCTTTCCTTTCCATTTAGAAAACTTCCTTAAGTACATGTAGGGCTGGTCTGGTATTGCCAAATTCCCAAGGCTTCTGGTTATTTGGGACTCTTCTTCCCTGTTTCAAAGAAATGCCTTGACTTAGTGCTTTTCTGTTGTTTCCTTTTTAATTAAAGTAGGGCGATGCCATCTATCGGTTGGCGTGTGTCACATATTGGTATAAGGAGCCCTGGTGGTGCAGATTGGTGTGATACTGCTAACCACAAGTCAGCAATTCACATCCATCTTTCTCTGTAGGGGAAAGATCAAGCTATTGCTCCCATAAACATGTACGCTCTCAGAACTCTAGGGTAAAAAAAGAAACCAAGAAACCATGGGGAGCAGTTTTACTCTTCCCATAGGGACACGAACAGTCAGAATCAACTTGAAGGCAGTGGGTTTTTACCTGTTGTTATGGAATTAAAGAATTTCCGATTTATTACCAAAGGTTTATAATTCATTACTGTGCTTAGATTTCTGGTGTTCAAATTGTGCCAGACAGGTCAACCTATCTGCTAAGTTTTTGCACTGCACCATCATTGTTTTGGTTGTTTTATTACGTGGTTCCTGAGATACTCCAGATTTACCTTGTACATTGCTGCCATTTACCCCAGAATCAGCCATTTCTCCAATGACTGCCGGTTCATTTGACAAGAGAATGATTCTTGAGGTCGATTAGGTTACCAGATGGGCTCATTGCTACAGGGATATCCTTGCTTGTTGGCTGAACTCAGTGTCTTACACTCATTCTACAGAAGGAGAAATAGCATGACCTTTCCCCCTGCGTAGCGCCCATTCTTTTCCAAATTTTAGCGTAAAGTTTCACTGTAATTTACAATGCATATTGCAAAGCACAACAACCATGCTTCTTCCCTTTGTCGCTGAATTTTCCTCCAATTTAGCTATCATTTTAACTTTCTTTCTCTTTCTCTCAGCTGGTAATCTTTGTTTTCTCGATGAGGCTGCCCTTGGCAAATATAAGATTTTAGTCAGATCGCTTTCAGTGGCAGTTTTTACTGCTATTGTGGACACTACAATGGATTTATCAAATGTTCTTTCTCTTTAAGCATCATTTCAGCTTTTTCTTTTTTTTCCCCAACTGTCCATCTTGATTTTCCTGGTGAGGCTGCCTTTGATAAAAGGAAATATAAGATGGTAACCCGCTATCTTTGGTTTGATACTTTTTTCTGCTGTGTATTTTGCTGGACACCATAATGGCTTTCTGTGGCCTCTGTAAGAAACCCAGAGTCCTTTGTTCTTAATGCTGTGATAGACCTGAGTGGACTTGCTACTTCACAAGACTTTCCCCAGATTCCTTATCACCTTCAACATCCACAGCCACCCACTTAAGCAAGTGATAACTTAAAAACAGTAGTCTGACTTCCATCCTTCCAGAGAGCCACCAAGTAGACGTGCTAAGGCCCTGCTGCTCCAGCTCAGGCTCCACACATCTCTACCAGTTGTAATGGACTATGCTCCTAGGTTTTGTGTTACTAAATCTCAAGACAGAGAGACTTCGACTCGTTGTATATCAGGCATCAGCTTTCTCACACTGCTGAGTGGTGTGGATGTGTCTAAAGGAGTCCTAGTGGTACTTAGTGGCTATGTTTGGGTGCTGTTAAAATCTAGGTCAGTCGTTAAAACCCATCAGCCAGTCTGTGGGAGCGAGATGAAGCCGTCTGTTCCTGTAAAGATTTTCCACCTCAAAAACCGAAAGAAGTAGTTCTCTGCCCTATATGGTCGTTGTGAGTCAGAATCAACTTGTTATCAGCAGTGGACATTTTCAGAATACCTATTTGGAATATAAGAAGAACCACACAAGAAGCAGGCCACCAGATAAATATGACTGTGGATGTTGCTTCCAAGATCCGTGCTGCCCAGTGGAAAGGGAAATGAGCTGCAAGTGCACACAGTTGACGCATCCCACTGCCGACTGCGAGGCTGGCAGTTTGAGTCCACCCACATTGAAAGGGATATTGAAAGAAAGACCTGGTGATCTACTTCTGAAAAATCACCATCGAAAACCCTGTGAAGCACAGTTCTACCCTGACACCCATGGGATTGGCAGTACTACTCAACCGGGTGCCTAGCAAGACACCATTCTTTGTGGGATTTTTCCTATTTTAATTACCATCCATTGCTTTTTATTTTTTTAATCATTTTACTGAGGGCTCGTACAACATTTATCACAATCCATACGTACATCCATTGTGTCAAGCACATTTGTACATTTCTTGCCATCATCATTCTCAAAATATTTCTTTCTGCTTGAGCCCTTGGTATCAGCTCCTCATTTTCCCCCTCCCTCCTAACCCTTCTCCCTCATGAATCCTTGATAAATTTATAAATTATTATTATTTTGCCATGTCTTACACTGTCCAGCATCTTCCTTCACGCACATTTCTGTTGTCTGTCCCCCAGGGGGTGGTTATATGTAGATCCTTGTGATCAGTTCCTGCTTTCTACCCCTCCGTCCCTCCACCCTCCCTGTTTCGCCGCTCTCACCACTGGTCCTGAGAGGGTCATCTGTCCTGGAGTGCCTCTGTTTCCAGTTCCTGTGTGTACCAGTATACATCCTTTGGTCTAGCTGGATTTGTAAGGTAGAATTGGGATGATGATAGTGGGGAGGAGGAAGCATTGAAACTAGAGTAAAGTTGTATGTTTCATCATTGCTACACAGCACCTTGACTTGCTCATCTCCTCCCTGCGACCCTTCTGTGAGGGGATCTCCACTTGCCTACAGATGGGCTTTGGATCCCCACTCTGCACTGCCCCTCATTCACAGTGATAATAATATTTTTGTTCTTTGATGCCTGATACCTGAACCCATCAACATCTCATGATCACACAGGGTAGTGTGCTTCTTCCATGTGGGATTTATTGCTTCTCAGCTAAATGGCCTCTTTATTTTTAAGCCATTAAGACCCTAGGTGCTATATCTTTTGATAGCCAGGCACTACCAGCTTTCTTCACCACATTTGCTTACGCACCTGTGTTGTCTTCAGCGATCGTGTTGGGAAGGTGAGCCTTATGGAATGCCAGTTTAATAGAACAAGTGTTCTTGCATTGAGGGAGTACTTGAGTAGAGGCCCAATGTCCATCTGCTACGTTAATACTATAAATATATGCACATAGATCGATTATTTCCCCATTGTCATATATAAATATGTTTGCATATGTACATGCCTGTATTTAGACCTCTATAAATGTCCTTTGCCTTCTAGTTCTTTCCTCTATTTCCTTTTACTTTTATCTTGTCCCACTATCATGCTCAGCCTTCATTTGGGTTTCAGTAATTCCTCTCAGTTACATTACCCTTGAACAAGCCCTACCAGACCTTTTACACCCTCCTCATCACTGATTTTGGATCACTTGTTATTCCATTGTCCCTGGGATTTATTAACACCACTTCCTTTCCCCCACCTCTCCCTCTACTATGTCCCCTGGAACCTTCGGTCCTGTTGTTTTCTCCTCCAGATTGTTTATCCAGACTCTTTTATCTAGACAGACCTGCAGAGATAATACTATGCACAAACCAAGACAGAGCAAAACAAAACAACAAAAAAGAAAATAGTTCAAGGTCTATTGACATTTAGGAGTGTTTTCTGGTGGAGTCTGATGGAGTGCCACACCATGGCCCCAAAGTCTATTTTTGGTATTCCCTCGAGACGTCCTTGCTCTGCTCCCCTTGCTGTTCTGTTGCACGCCTTTAGTGTTTTGCCTCGGTGTGGTGGGGTCTGATCAGGCATAATTCCCTCACTGTGTATCCAGTGTTGTCCCCTATAGGGCTATGGGCCAGTGAGGGATGTCATGTCTCATAGTGGGGTTGACCATATGGCCCTCTCTAGCTATTGGCTGCTCTGAGCAGGGATATCATCTTCAAGTCTTGGTGGGCCAGGATGTGCTCCACTCTCTCTTCCTCCCCCCTCATTTGCTCCTGTGTGCTCTGATCAGACATGTCCCTCTCCCTGAGCTGTAGCTTCAGTGCTGCCCCTAAGGTAAATTCTTCAGGGGGCAGGGGTGGTTGTCCACATAGTTGGGATTGGGGCCTGTCTCTCAGACCCCTCTACTGGTTCCCTGCTTCATGCCAGTATGTTGCATTCACATCTTAGAGCACCGCTTTGTAGTCTGGTCCCTCTTTCCCTGAGAAGATATGAATAATACACTCCCCTTGGGGGAGTTAGTGCCCTGTTCCCCAACTACTCATTTGTTTTTTCTCTCTTTCCCCTTCCTTTTTAGTTGTCTACCATATGTATTCCTGGATTTGGTCTGGTCCCTGCCATACTCCCTGAACCTGAACCCAGGAATGTTTATATACAATAGTTTTTTCCCTAAGCCCGTTTTGCACTTTTTTTTTTTTAAGCTTTCCTCATCAGACTCATATAGTACTTCTCATTTTCTGCTTGGCTTACTTCGCTTAGTATAATTTCCTCCAATTCTTTCCAATGTGCTTCATGCATTCATCACTACTTTTTTTCTTATTTTTTTAATCATTTTATTGGGGGCTCATAGAATTCTTATCACAATATGTTCTTGATCCATTGTGTCAAGAACATATGTACATTTGTTGCCATCATCATCCTCAAAACATTTGCCTTCTATTTGAGCCCTTAATATCTGCTGCTTATTTTCCCCCTCCCTCCCCACTGTCCCCTACCTCATGAACCCTTCATCATTAATAAATTATGATTATTTTGTCATATACTACACTGTCCGATGTCTCCCACCGCCTTCTTCTCAACTGTCCCTCCCCCAGGGAGGAGACTATATGTAGATTCTTGTAATCAGTTCCCCCTATCCACCCCACATTCTCTCCACCCTCCAGGCATCGCCACTCTCACCACTGGTCCTGAATGAGTCATCTGTCCGGGGATTCCCTGTGTTTCCAGTTGCTATCTGTACCAATGTACATCCTCTGGTCTAGCCAGATTTGTAAGGTAGAATTGGGATCATGATAGTGGAGGAGAGGAAGTATTTAAGAACTAGAGGAAAGTTATATGTTTCATCGCTGCTACCCTGCACTCTGACTGGTTCATCTCTTCCCCACAACCCTTCACTAAGGGGTGTCCGATTGGCTACCAATGGGCTTTGAGTCTCCACTCTGCACTCACCCACATTTTCAATGATATGATCTTTTGTTCCTTGATGCTTGAAACCTGATCCCTTCGACAGCTCGTGGTCACACAGGCTGGTGTGTTTCTTCCATGTGGGCTTTATTGCTTTTGAGCTAGATGGCCACTTGTTTATCTTAGAACCTTTAAGAACACAGACGCTATATCTTTTGATAGCTGGGCACCATCACTTTTCTTCACTACATTTGCTTACACACACGTTTGTCTTCATTGATCGTATCAGGGGGGTGGGCACCCATTGATATGATTTTTAGTTCTTTCATGTCTGATAACCAGTCCCTTCTGCACCTTGTGGTCAGACAGGCTGTGTGCTTCTTCCATGTTGGCTTTGATGCATCTCAGCTAGATGGCCGCTTGTTTATCTTCAACGCTTTAAGATCCCAGACGCTTTGATAGCCACGTACCATCAGCCTTCTTCACCACATTTGCTTATGCACACATTTTTCTTCAGCAATCAGGTTGGGAATGTATGCATCCTGGAATGCCAATTTAATAGAACAAAGTGTTCTTGCATTGAGTAAGTGGAGGCCTAATTGTTTTATTAGGAGTTCACACAACTCTTATCACAATTCATACATACATCAGTTGTGTAGAGCACATTTGTACATTCATTGCCCTCATCATTCTCAAAACATTTCCTCTCCACTTAAGCCCTTGGCATCAGGTCCTCATTTTGTCCCCTCCATCCCTGCTTCCCCCTCCCTCATGAACCCTGGATAATTTATAAATTATTATTTTGTCATATCTTGCCTTGTCCGACATCTCCCTTCACCCACTTTTCTGTTGTCCACCCCCTAGTAACAAAGTCAAATGCAGATCCTTGAAATCGATTCCTCCTTTCCAACCTACTCTCCCTCTACGCTTCTAGTAGTGCCACTCTCACCACTGGACCTGAAGAGATCATCCACCCTGGATTCCCTATGTTTCTGGTTCCTATCTGCACCAGTGTACATCCTCTGGTCTAGCCAGACTTGCAAGGTAGAAATCAGATCATGATAGTGCAGGAGGATGAAGCATTTAGGAACTAGAGGAAAGTTGTATTTTTCATTGTTGCTACATCACACCTTGACTGGCTCGCCTCCTCCCCTACACCCCTCTGCAAGGGGATTCCGGTGACTGACAAATGGGCTTTGGATCTCCAATCTGCACCCCGCCCCCCTACCTCATTCACTATGGTAAGATTTTTTGTTCTGATGATGCCTGATACCTGATCCCTTCAACACCTTGTGATCGCACGGGATGGTGTGGTTCTTCCATGTGGGCTTTGTTGCTTCTGAGCTAAGTGGCTGCTTGTTTGCCTTTAAGACACCAGACGCTATACCTTTTGATATCCGGGCACCATCAGCTTTCTTTGCCACATTTGCTTATGCACCCATTTGTCTTCAGCGATCATATCATGGAGGCAAGCACAAAATGTTATGATTTTTTGTTCTTTGATGCCTGATAACTGATCCCTTTGGCACCTTGTGATCACACAAGCTGGTGTGCGTCTTCCATGTGGGCTTTGTTGCTTCAGAGCTAGATGACCACTTGTTTATCTTCAATCCTTTAAGACCCCAGACGTTATATCTTTTGATAGCCGGGCACCATCAGCTTTATTCACCACATTTGCTTATGCACCCGCTTTGTCTTCAGCAGTTGCGTTGAAAAGGTCAGCATCACAGAATGTCAATTTAATAGAAGAAAGTATTCTTGCATTAAGGGAGTACTTGAGTGGAGGCCCAATGTCCTTCTGCTACCTTAATACTAAATGTATAAATATATGCACATAGATCTATTTACCCATCCTCATATATAAATATATTTGCATATATACATGTCTTTATCTAAACCTCTATAAATGCCCTTTGTCTCCTAGCTCTTTCCTCTATTTCCCTTGACTTTCCTTCTGTCCCACTATCATGCTCAGTCCCGACCAGGGTTTCAGCAAATCCTCTTTGTTACATTACCCTTGATCATGCCCTACCAGGCCTCCCAGCCCCTCCTCACCACTGATTTAGATCACTTGTTCCCTTGTCCCTGGGTTTGTTAACACCACTACCTTTTCCCCCACCTCTCCTATGTCCCTCCTGAACTGTCGGTCCTGTTGTTTTATCCTCCAGATTGTTCATCCAGCCTATCTTATTTAGAAAGACCAGCGGAGATAATAACATGCACAAAAACAAGACATAAAAATACCAAGGAACAATATACAACCAACCAACAACAATAAATCAATGACAAAAAAAAAACACAAGAAAGAAAAGTTTGTAGTTAGTTCAAGGATTGTGTGTTGGCCTTTAGGAGTGTTTTCCAGTCCAATCAATTGGGGTACCACACCCTAGCCCCAAAGTCCACCTTCATCATTCCCTGAGGACCTCGCCGTTCCATTCCCTTGCTATTCTGTTGCACCCCCTTAGTGTTTTGCCTCGGTGTGGCGGGATCAGATCAGGCGTAGTTCCCACACTGTGTCTCCAGTGTTGTCCCCGGTAGAGCTATGGGTCAGTGAGGGGCGTCATGTCTCATAGTGGGGCTGGCCATGTGGTCCTCTCTGTGGACTGGCTGCTCTAATCGGGATAATCGTCCTCAAGACCTGGTGGGCCAGGATGTGCTCCACTTTCTCCTCCTCCCCCTTCATCATCACCCATGTGCTCCCATCAGATATGTCCCTCTCCTGGAGCTGCAGATTCAATGCCGTCTTTTGAAATAAGTTCTTCTGGTGGGAGGGCCAGGCGTCCTCTTAGTATTTGTCATCACTGCTTTTTAGTGATGTGTAGTACTCCATTGTATGTATATACCACTGTTTTTTAATCCAATCATTTGTTGGTGGAAATTTGGGTTGTTTCCAACTCCTTGCATTCGGATTTGTACCCTTGTGGAACTGCTGTTCAGGTCCTTTGCCCACCTCCTCGGTGGGCAATTAGTTTTTTTTTCTCTTTGGAAACTAGCAGAGTATTGTAGATTTTAGTAATAAGGCCTTTGTCTGATGTGTCAGGCTAAAGATGTTTTCCCAGTCCGTGGGCTCTCTTATTACTCTCTTGGTGAATTATTTTGATGTACACAGATGTTTTATCTTCAGTGTATCCCACATGTCAATTTGTGACTCATGTGCATTTGTGTCCTTCCCTGTTTCTGCTATCCCATGTATTCCCAGGGCCAAAATTCTCAGATTGGTCCCAGTTCCCTTATTGATGGACCTAATAGTTTGGAGTTTTACCTCAAGGTCTGTGATTTACCTTGAGTTTATTCTTGTGCATGGAGTCAGATAAGGGTCATGCTTCATTTTTCTGCAGGTAGATATCCATTTTTTCCAACACCGCTTGTTAAAGAGGGTACCTGCTTTTGATATTTTGGGGGCTTTATCAAAAGTGAGTTGTCTGTATCCTGATGATTTTATTTCTGGGTTTTCAGTTCTTTTCCAGTAGTCTAAGTATCTGTCATTATACCAATACCTCCCAGTTTTGACCATGATGGCATTATAATATGTGCTAAAGTCAGGTAAAGCAAGCCCTCCCACTGTGTCCTTCTTAGGGAGTCTCTGCTAATTCTGGGCTTCTTCCCTCTCCATATGAATTTGGTAATCAGTTTTTCCATTTCTTTCAAGAAAGATGAGGGTAATTCTCTCAGGATTGCATTAAAGTTATATAGTGCCTAGGAGAGAACTGACATCTTTACTATATTGAGTCTTCTGATCGACAAAAATGGGATATTCTCCCATTTGTTGAATCACTCTTGGTTTCTTGTAATAGTGTTCCATAGTTTTCCTCATATAAATCTTTTGTTCTTTTAGTCTGCTATTTCCCTAGATATTTTAATTTGTGCTTGGCTATTGTGATGGGTACCACCTTTTTGACCTCCTCTTCTGTTATTTTAGCTGATATGTATAGCAGTCCAGTGGACTTCTGTTTGTTGATCTTGTATCCTGCCACTCTGCCCCTTTTGGATCTTTTGGGATTTTCCATTTATAAAATCATGTCATCTACATATAACGATAGTTTTACCTCTTCCTTCCCCAGACGAATACCTTTGATGTCTCTCCTTTGCCTTATGCTGCGAGCTAAAACCTCCAGTACGATGTTAAATAAGAGTGGGGACAAGGGGCATCCTTGTCTGGACCCTTTTTCTGTGGAATTGTGTTCCTCTTTTCTGCATTGACTACCATGTTGGCTGTTGGTTCTTCATATATAGCTTGTATTGTCTTGAGGAATTGTCCTTCCATTCCTATCTCCTGACGTGTCTTAAAAAGGAATTGGTGTTGGATGTTGTCGAATGCTTTTTCCACATCTATCAATATTATCATGTGGTTCTTAGAGTTTTTCATGTCAATGTGGCACATGATACTAATGGTCTTTCGTATGTTGAACTATCCCTGGTATGAATCTTGCTTGGTCATGGTGAATTACCATATATACTCGTGTATAAGCTGAATTTTTCAGCACAAAAAATGTGCTGAAAAACTGGGGTTTAACTTATACGAGGTGTAATATCTCACAGGTGATTGTCGTTCCTCCGCTGTTCATTCAAAGCCCCACTGATACTGCAGGGCTTTGAATGTTTGTTACTCACATCTAACCAATCAGAGCCATCCTATGACGTGGAAGGCTCCAATTTGCAGAAGCACCCATAGTGATTCACTTACGCTGGCAGCTGAACTGGTCAGGATGTGTCCGTGGCTGCGCTCCGTCTCTCCCCTCTGGTCTCTGTGTTAATTCACATCCTGCATTTCCCACCCTAGGCTTATACTCAAGTCATCAGTTTTTCTAGTTTCCCAGGTAATAACTAGGTACCTAGGCTTATACTCAGGTCGGCTTATATTCAAGTATATATGGTATTCGTTTTATATACATTTGTATTCTATTGGCAAGTATTTTGTTAACAATTTTTGCATCTGTGTTCATTAAGAATATTGGTCTGTAGTTCTCAATTCTTGTAGGATTCCTGCCCTGTTTGGGTATCATATTTATACTTGTTTCAAGAGGTTGCCGTCTTTTCTAGGTTCTGGAAGATTTTGTGTAGGATTGGTGTCATTTCTTCCCTAAATGCTTGGTAGAATTGTCCTGTGAAGCCATCTGGTCCAGGGAAATTGGGGTTGGTAATCCCTTGATATCCTTGTCTATTTCTTCTATTGCTATGGGTCTATTGACATTCTTGATGTTCCTCTGGGACATTCGAGGGAGGGATTGTTTTTCAAAATTTGACCATATCTTCCAAGTTGTTGAATTCATTGGAGTACAGTCCTTCGTAATACTCTTTAATTATCATTTTGAATTCATTAGAGTCTGTTGTAATGTCCCCTCTTTCATCCCTCATTCTTGCTATTGAAATTTGTTCCTGTCTTTCTTTGGTTAGGTTTACCCACGATATGTTGATTCTGTTTATCTTTTCAAAGAACCAACTTTTAGCAGCATTAATTTTTTCCATAGTTTTCTTATTTTCCCTCTCCTAAATCTCAGCCCTGATTTTTATTATTTCTTTTCTTTTGCTATTAGCACGATTGTGCTGTTGACTCAGCCCTAGTTGCTGTAAATTTTGTGCCAGCATATCAATCATATGGCTTTCTTCCTTTCTCAGGTGTGCATGTATTGCTATGAAACTTCCTCTGATAACTGCCTTTGCTGTGTCCCATAAGTTTTGGTACGTCTTATTCTCATTCTCATTGGTTTCTAGAAATTTCCTAATTTCATCTATGATCTGAGCCAGTACACACTCCTTTTTCAGTAGAGAGTTATTCATCCTCCAATTGTTTGCCTTGTTTTATTCATCTTCATTTTGCTGATTTCCAGCCTTATGGCACAGTGGTCAGTGAGAGAAGTCTATATGATATCAATGTGCTTAAATTTATGCAGATTTGACTTATGCCCCAGCATGTGGTCTATCTTCGAATATGTGCTATGTGGGCTTGAAAAGAATGTGAAATATTTTGTATTTTCATGAAAAGCTCTGTAAATATATATCAGGTCAAATTGACTAATTGTAGTGTTTAGATCTCTGGCCTCCTTGTTGAGTTTCTTTCCCTGTGATATTTCTTTCTCAGAGAGTGGTGTATTGAAGTCACCTACTATAATTGTTGAGGCTGTGACTTCCTTTTTCATATTTTGAAGCATTTGTTTGACGTATTCAGCAGGTCTGTCATTTGGGGAATAGGTTTACAATGCTTAGTGGTTCTTTGCCTACTGCTCCCTTGAGCATTATATAGTGTTCCTCATCTCTTTTTATGGTTTGCACTTTGAGGTCAGTTTTATCCAAGATTACGATTGCAACCCTTGGTTTTTTTTTAATGGCTGTTTCTTTGGTATGTTTTTCTCCAGCATTTGATTCTCAGCCTAGTTTTGTTTGTAGTCTTGACATGTGTCTCCTGTTGGCAGCAGATTGATTAGTTGTATTTCTAAACTAGTCTAAACTAGTCTGCTAGCCTCGGTCTTTTAATGCCTGAGTTTAGTTCATAGATATTCAGGGGTATTATTTCCTTCCGTGGACTCTGTGATGTCATCTTACACCTTTTGTGTTGGGTGTTTTCCCACCTCCCTTTCTTTTTAATATAGTGTGTGTGTGTGTGTGTGTGTGTTTCATTCTTGACTTCTTTTCACCCTTAATCCAATGCTATCTTGGGGGCTGTTTTCTCTTTGTTTCCCTCTGGGTGAGGTTGTTCTCTGTGGCAGTCTCTTACTTATGCTAGGTGAGTGCTGTTCTTCTGCCTATACTGGATCGACAAGGATCCAGGCTGGGTTTCTTCTAATGTATTCTTTGAGTTTTTCCTTCTCTAACAAGACAATTACTTCTTCATCTATCTTGATCAGTAATTTGGCTGTGTAGAGTATTCTTGGGTTTGCATTATTTTCCTTCAATTTTTGCAATGTTACTCAACAACTCTCTCCTCTTCTTCATAGTGTTCTCTGATACCCTGTTTCCCCGAAAATAAGACAGTGTCTTATATTAATTTTTGCTCCCAAAGATGCACTAGGTCTTATTTTCAGGGGATATCTTATTTTTCCATGGAGAAGAATGTGGTACACGTTTATTGTTTATTGTTTTATTAAAAGAGACCTCGTACTACCTGTCTGCTCTGACTGCGCTGCAGCCAATAGTGAGCTGCGTGGTGGTGCCCACCACTATGATCCAGAGTCCAGAGTTACGGTAGCTTCGGGGGTGCTGATTTTTGGGGAGGTCTTATTTTTGGGAGATGCCTTATATTTCAGCCCGAGGCAAAACTGTAAGTAGGTCTTATTTTGGGGGGATGTCTGACTTTTGGGGAAACATGATAGGTCTGAGCATATTCTTATTTGGGAAACTATGTGATTGCTTGTTTTTCCCTAGCTCTTCTCATGATTTTCTCCTTTTCCTCAAAGTTGGATAGTAAGTATGATGTGCCTTGATTTCTTCTTGGGTTTCAATCTGACTGGTGTTCTTTCAGCTTCCTGAATGGTTGCCAGGTTTTCATTCATTAAGCTCGGGAAGTTTTCCTCCAAGAATTTCCTCTCTGTTGCAGTTGACTTCTTTGTGGTGTCTTCCTCTGGTAATCCAATAATTCTAATGTTGTTCCACTTCATAGCATCAGACCTAGCTTTTAGGTTCTCTTCATCTTCACTAATGATCTTATTAGATTTTTGTTCGCATTTAAAGTCTCCTTGGCTGTCCTCTAGGTCACTGGTGCAATTATCTGCCTCCTCCAGTCGATTCTCGTGGTCTGCGTGTCTGCTACTAGTTTTTGTTATCTCTTCCCTGATCTCTTGTATTTCCCTTTGGTGTATGGACTTAATCTCCTCTTTCATTTCATCTTTTTTCTGTATTGTTTTTCTCATATCCTGTATTACAGCAAGAAGTATTCTGAAAAATTCTTTATGTGGCAGATAAATATCTGCTTCTTCTATGCATGTCGTTCGGTTCAGGACATCTCTGCCATTGAAGTTTGTTTCTCATGTTTTTTTGTTGAGGTCATTGGGCCTGATTGCTGTTTGTTTTAGAGGAGCCAGGTGCCATTTTTCAGGGAGTCAAAGAGCACTGGCTCTCTCTGGGAGACTCGTAGGAAAGCTTCTTCGAACTGCTACAGCTAATTTCACTATGGAATTAGCCAACCACTTTATCCTCCTGTGGCTTCACTCTTTCCCTAGTCAACAAGTTGGATGGGCCTCTCCGGAGATGCTGGTTGGGTTGTTGTGGATCCACGAGGATGGTGCTTTACTGGGTGATCTCACAAGAATCCATGATGGTGTGGCCCATGACGGCTTGGGTTGCCACAGGTGGCATGCAAAGGTGCCCGCTGCAACAGGAGTGTCACAGAAATCTGGTTGGTTGCCTGCTTTGGTATAGAGCACCGTGAATGTTGGGCGGAATTTCCCTGATCAGGTAGATCACTGCGTAGGTTAGGCAGAGGTTCCCACTGCTCCGTGGAAAGCTGGTGAGTGTTTGATAAGCTTTCTTAGTCTGTGAGGCACTACAGCAGGCGGGAGGAAGCTCCCTCAGTAACGTGGGACCACAGAGGATGGATAGGCGCTCCCCAAGGCACACAGGCAGGATTTCCCCCAAAGAAGGGGTGCCGAATTTCTCCAGCCATGTCTTAAGCACTACAGAGGACCGGCAGGTGGGCTTTTCCAGGGAAGAAGTTGGGCAGGATATCCCCTGTTGGAGTGTGGGTGGGCTTTCCCAGCTTCCGGTTATGCTGCAGAGGGAGGAGCTCGCCCAGCAGGGTTGAGTGCAGGCATTAATGCCCTAGGCTAAGGGTAGTGGTCAGGATGTTGGCAGTGCTGTGTGAGAGAAAGGGGAAGAGAAAAAGAGATGGAAAAAAACAGCCCACTGAGACAGGGGGATAGGGGGGAATAGAGAGAAGAGAGGGAAACTGAAGCATCAATATAAATGAACCTGATCCTTGACCATGGGGCTGCAGGGGTTTAATCCCTGCCCTGAGATGGTGTCAAACTGTGGCTGTGTTGAGATAAAGCCCCTGTGTTGGCTACAAATGATCCTGGCTCCAGCCAAGACAGTGGCCGGGCCAAGGTAAGGTGACCAGATTTTAACATTGGTATAGCGGGACACCATTGATAAAACTCATATCCTGGTGAAATTGCCACATGGCAGCCGAAAACCGTACATACCCTCACTTGTTGTCCATTCTTTCCAAAAATTGGGACTTTTTAAAAACACCATAGACACGAGAAAAAATGTTTAAAAAGCGGTACGTCTGGTCACCTTAGGCTAAGGTCAAACCCTAGCTGGCCTCCATTGTGGTAAGCCAAAAGACCCAGCTCCTTAAAACCTATTGGATCTCTGCCTACTTATCTTTCTGATGCTCCTTCTGCGACCTGGCGGTGTGGAATTTCCCTCTTAGTGACTCTCCTGCACAGATTTCTGTGGAGTTCCTCTGCTATGTGTTACTCAGTCGCCATCTTCCTGGAAGTCTCTACCATCCATTTCTTAACAGATTTTTGTGAGAACTTTTTTTTCTCTCCCACTTAAAATTAATATACTTTTCCCCTCAAGAGACTGTAATTTACCTTTGTAAATTACAGAAAAAGGGCTTCAAAAATTCATGGAAAATTCCTTTACCTTTTAATCCTATTTCCATGAGCTATTTGTGACTCACTCATACATGTTATTCCAGTTACTATGGCTCCATAAGAAATTATCGCCAACACTTAATGGCCTAAAATAGCAATTAAATATGCTCATAGATTTTATATTTTGTGGGAAGGAACTCAGACATAGCATAACAAACATGTTTCTTCTCTGCCCTATGATGCCGGGGCCTCAGCTACACACCTTACTGGCTAGACCAGAAATGTCTGAAAGCTCGCTTACCATGTGGCTGCCTGATGGGCCAGTTTGGGCTTCTTCACAGTTCAATGTCTAGTGTCCCTCCAGAGTACGTTTCCTAAAGGAGAAACCAGGTAGAATCATACTCCTATAGTCCCTGGGAGCACTGCTGCCGTATTCATTAGGTCTGAAGAGTCCCAAGTCCCCCATCCCCAGGTGCACAAAAGGGAAAGTGACCACACACCTCACATTCCTTCACGAAGGGATCTAGGGTCCCTGAGTAAACCGCATGGAGTGCATAGCTGACCTCTGGCTACATCAAGGAGAAGAATCCTACGTAGCTCCATCAATCAAGGCCGATTGCCACAAAATAGAGATCAGGCATGCCTCCACCCTCCATCATTCTTTACCCTTTTCTGATAGTAACTGTTTCTTCCACAGCATTCTACTTTTGTGCTGTGTTCTATAATCCATTGCACTGGTCGCACAGAGCTCACAGGCAATACTCACAATTAAGGGAGCTTTTTAGAGAACTTAATGGGTTACTACAAGCCAAGATCAGAAAACACTAAGGATACACTCATTGGTCCACAGTATCATCTCGCCTCAATCAAGTCTTTCTCTAGTCCTTAGTCTCTGTGTTGCTCTTCAATTCTGTCTCGTGTCTCCTTGCCTCAGCCTCTGACTTTGCCTTGTTCTTTCAGTCTGTCCAGTAATTTCTGTTTCACAGCCTCTGGTTCCTCTTGTCTTTAGACAGAGATCTCATTTGTTCTCCACTGGAAGTTCTTTATTCCTTAAGTTCATGGGATTCCTCTCTGTTCCTGTTCTAAGATAACACATCCCTATGGCCAGGGAAGTGGCAACGAAAATGAACCAGTCCACTCTGTTTTGTGTTAGACATGCCCTATTTGCAAAGTCCCACCTAATCATCAATGGGAATCACAAAGACCTAGACAGAAGAGCCATGCCAAGAGACTTCACACCACGATAGTCCCACAGACAGGTGCTTCTTGCCTTCTTACCCTTAAATCTACAAGTGAGAGCTGTGTCTTGGGAGATTCGCCTCTAAACCCTGGCAACCAAGTGTGCTTTTTACAGTGCATTTCCTCAACTCCTGTGCAGACAGACCACTGCAGCCAGGTGCTGATTCAGGGCAGCCTCCCAGCATTGCCTGTCTGTCCTGCAGCCCCCACTCTATGTGCCTCATTGGGCCTCAGCCATCCATGTGGCCTTTCTGCTCTGCTGGGTGGCATTTTGTTTTAAGATGATGGCAACGCCTTGACAGTCAAAGCTGCAGAACCCTCTGGAGAAAGGACACCAGTGAGTTGCTTTTCTTGCCCACACCCCATCACTGTGGTGGACTTGCACACATTCCTGTTGAGTCAGATGTTGGTGATCTGCATTTCTCCTCCACATTCACTTCACTTAAAAAAAAATTTAGCCCCTGCTATGATTCTAGTGATAGAAGGTCATGTAGGATTTAAGAAAGCTGAATTATCCCTGTCATGTTTAACTCACTGCATAGTTGGAAACTTATAGTTTGAATGTTACATGTTTGCTGTCAGGAATTGAATTTCCTTTCCACTGGGCATCCTGCAGACCCTGCGGTGCTGCATTGCTCCTTGGACCTTGCTGTGTAGCATGGGGATTGCAGGGCCATCTCTACTCTGCTTATGGGACCTGCAGGACCGCAATGATGAGTTGCAGGCTGCGCTGGAAGGCCTACAGACATGGATGCACAAGACACAGAGTAGCCCATCTAGTTTCCGGCCAGATGGATGCCTGCCCCCAGCAGATTGCTCCGAAGGTAGAGGATCTTCTTGGGGAAAGGGTGGAGTCCTTGTTCCAGCAAACTGGGCTATCTCTCAGACCTACCCGTAGTTTGTGTCATGGGCCACTTCCAAGCATCATAGGGTATATTGAGGCACAAACACCTGCCCCAGACACACGGGCACCACCCGGCTGAGTTCCTTGTAGCTGGGAATTTATGGAAGGGGATGGGGGCTTTATCAACTGTAATGAAATGGCAGCAGTTATGTGATCTCACAATGACCTCATGAGAGGCATGTCCATCACTCGTAGATGTTCCAAAGCCACCTCCAGAGTTGTGATTAAGATGAAGGGACTTGGTGGTGAGGTTTCAGCATAGGCTAGAGACAGAGAGAGTGAGGGTATGTGACAGTAAATAAAGGAGCTATATTTCCTTTGCCCAGGTCACAGACCAGTCTCTATACAGATTGTCCTCTGAGCTGTAAGCTGGTTGATGTGAAAACTCTTTTAATAAAAGAGATAAATTATATCTAAAACATATTAATGACTCCCTGATGTTCAGAGAGAGCTTGAGATTTGTCCCCTTGAGTGTCAGAATTCGTCAGAATAGACCTGTGCCAGCGGCGCCTGTGCAGGACACAGGTCAAGCACTGGAAGCAGTTGGGACCTGTGTGCATAGGCGTGCATATCTGCTTAAAAGTAGATATCTCTGGCTTCAGGATCCTCTTAGTGCTGAGGTTTATGACAAATTCCACCTACAGTGTAGACTGTGTTTGATTAATCTCAGCTCCTTCAAAAGACAAGAACAAGGAGGTAACACAGCTGCCCTAGAGTTTTGTCATAGTCCTGTATAGCCAGGGGTTGGTTCTTGGATCAGTGCCCCCAACTGTGCATCAGCAGACACCGTGGCAAGTCTCTCAGCCCTGCTGCCAAAGCACTGATACACAGGGAGATCTGTGGACACTGACAGGCCACGCCCTCACCCCAGGGAGATCTGTGGACACTGACAGGCCACTCCCTCACCCCAGGGAGATCTGTGGACACTGACCTGTGGATCTTTGGCAGTCGAGCATTTTGCATCCTCCTCCCTCCCAGTTTTGTAGTGCTCTAAAGCTATTTATTTAATAAAATGTAAATGAATTATAGCTAAAAGAGCCAACCTGGGAACCTTAAGTTTTCTCTGAATGTGGGTACAGCGTCTTTGGACCCCAACATAACCTGCTCACCTGCAAATGGCAGATTGGTGTCTTGAAATCCTGTGAGTCAACAGCCAAAGGCCATTAGACTCATTTGGGAAATGTGGGATGGAGCCTGACACAGCCAGCTGCACCACATCCAGAGATGCCAAGGGTGCTGTGACATCCATTTAAGGCATCCTACGTATTCTTCCACACAACAGACAGGTCAGCCATCCCCAGGGAAATGGACACTGTGTCCCCTCAACTACACAGAATTTATGGCCCTCAGCACGAACCACTGACCCAAAACCTGGGAGACAAGGCCCTGAAGTCTTGGGTCTGCTCGAGACTGGGGACTGCGGCACCAGATCACAGACCTAGGCTTCATGCCATCGCTAATGAAACCTAGCAGTTTCACAATGTGGCCTTTTTATGTACTGTCCTCCCATCCCTCTGATGGAAACCATTTTAGAAGCAGCACCAAGGCTCAGTTGACCCTTCCGATGTTTGTCTGCTGCTGAGAGAATAGTAAGAAGCTGGGTTGCAGTAAGCCTAGTGATGTGGACTGTCCAGCCTCACGGACCTCCTGTCAGCCCAGGTGACTGCGCAAGTTGACAGTTCTCAGTTTCCAAGGCAAAGTAATTCTTTCCAGAGGTTCTCATTCAGGTTTTTGTCTTGTCCCTTATGTCAAAGTTTGTCACCATTTTCAGGGTGACAATGAGAGTAGAGGATGACTTTGCCACGTCCCATCCTTGACACTGCAAAATGAAGACGGAGTCATGGCATAAATGCAATTCTGAGTCTCAGACCAGCTCTCTTCCAAGCCCTAGCAACACACGTAGTTCAAAGATGTGCCTTGTGTGCCTGGTGTGCGGAGTGGTGATTCAGGTCGGAAAGCGAGTCCTTGCAGTGCTCTCAAGCACCATTCCTCATTCCACACGTATGGAATGTGCCTGACTGCTTTATTTATTCATTTATTATTATTATTATTATTATTATTATTATTATTATTATTATTATTATTGTATTTTAAAATCATTTTGTTGGGAGATCTTACAAGTATAACATTCCATAGTTAAATCACATCAAACAGTGTTGTACAGTTGCTACCACAATCCGTTTCAAAACATTTTCTTTTTCTTGAACTCCTTGATATCTGCTCCCCATTTATTCCCTCCTTTGCCCACCATACCCCGCCCCAGGAAACCTTACTTTATTTTTTTCCATATCTTGCACATCCAATATATCCACTCACATACAATTCTGTTGTTCAATCCCATTGAGTGGGGTTATTCAGTCATCAGTGCTCTCAGCTCCCTGTTATCTCCTCTCCCCTTCCCGTACCCTCAGGGAACCGTTACTCCATTTATTGTTTCTGAAGGGTTATCTATCTTAGCTTTCATGTATCAAATGATATTAAATATACGATGAACCTACATCAAATCTGATATGATTAAAGAGGCAAAACAAATAAAAACCATAATCATAAGGGGAGGGAATATTAAGGAACTAGAGGATAATTATGTAGTTCATCAGTGCTATACCACACCCTGGATTTATCATCCCTTCCTGTGTCCCTTCTGAGCGTGACTGTCCAATTACCAGAGGGGCTGTGATTTCTGGGTCTCTACTACATCCATGCCCCTTCACATCAATTTGGTTGCTTATCTTTTGAACTTCTGATACCATTTCTCCTCAACACCTCATGATCACACAGGCTGGTGTGCTTCCTTGTGGGCTGTTTCTTACCTGCTAGTTGGGCACTTATTTAACTGCAAAGCATCTAAGACCCCATATGCTATTAATAACCAGGCACCATCAGCTTTTTTCAACCACATTTGCTTATGCACCCATTTTGGCTTCAGCAATCATCTGACCAGTTTATCGAGCAACACACAGACTTACTGCCATCAAGTTGATGCCAACTCATAATGACCCTATAGGACATGGGAGACCTGCCCCTGTGGGTTTCTGAGACTGTAACTCTTGATGGTGGTTTCAAACTGCTGACATTTCAGATCACAGTCCAATGCATAAACACCATGCCACCAGAGCTCCTACATATCCTGAAACCCAGCATTATTTGTGTGATATAATAATGTGGAGGAGGAGGAGGCCAATTTGAAGTCTTTAGCTAATAAACAGGCCATGAGGTGTGTCTGGCCACCTTCACACACAGTGAGGCTCATTCCCAGGCATCACACTGCCCAGAGGCATGTGTCACCAGGTCACCCCACTTCTTCCATCTCCCCACCTCCTCTATGATCCTGGCATCACCAGGGAATAAACTTGAAGTGAAGTAAAAGGGGGCCTTACATTCATGGACAATTCCATTATCTTTTTCTTCCGTGTTCTGGAGGTTTTTTGAAGTCCCTTCACACGATATCACTGCCACTTTGTAGGAACTTGAAGGGTGTGATGGGCTGCAGGAGCCTCCTGAGCAATCTGTTCTGGTGAAAGTGTGAAATGGTTCTAAATGAGTGTTTCCTAACGTGGGCAATGCTGCCCCCTGGGGGGCACTGGAATAATCCGTGGGAGCTGCCAAAGCAAATAACCTACACCCTATCCTGGATTAGGGATGGGCTATTATATAAAAGTTAATTGCCAGAGGGTTGCTGGGTAACTATTTTTCTGAAAATTGGACAGCTGACCAAATAAGTTTGAGATCCTTTATTCTACATGGATACAACATAGCAGATCACCAGTGATGCGTGCTGTTGTACGCCAGTGTGGCAGGACTCCACCATCACTGCCTTTCCCTTGAAAAAGCACATGTAGAATCTGTGCTTTGTTGTCCCTTGGGAATAGGAAAGCTGTAAGAAACCTGTAATGTCCTCACTGAGCTAAGCTGAGATTTCCTCTTCTTCGCAGGCTTTTTCACATGCGTTACAGCTCCTACTCCAGTGAGCCTCGAAACGGAACTCATGATGGAGCAGGTGAAAGAACATTACCAAGACGTCAAGAGCCAGCTGGAGACGAAGGTAGGTGTGAGGGGTGCCCGAGGGGGCGCCTGGGGCTTCCTTTTGTGCACAGAGAGCCGTGCTTAGTGCTGACCCTTCTCCAGGCAGCTGCCTTGGATTTCTCTGGTTGGTGAGCGGGCACTAAGAAGACAGTTTGAGGGAAATACAAGCAGAAATGACTGTCAGTGCCTGGCCCAAAGTCGCTGGGGGCTGGCATGCTGAGTGCAGCCCTGCCAACTGCTGTGTGGGAATTCACACCACCTACCTCATTCTTAGCATAACTTATCCTTGGCTTTGCCTCTCTTGGGATGCTGCATAGTTTCTCAGCCAGGATTACCCTGGCTGACAAGGTCTTCTCAGATGAAGTTAGCTCCTGCCTCTCCTTAGATGGTGACTAAGAGAATGTCCGCACACAGTTGCCATGTGCCGCGTTCTTTCTACTTTCAGGACTCAGAGAGCCAGCCACCCTGTTTCCACCGGGACCTCTGAGCTCCTGGGTGCAAGTTACTTACCTAAACGGAGCTTGCCAGCCAACGGCCAGACAATATCTTCTCCCACGGGAGGTTATCCAACTGGTCCAGACAAGGCTGTGCCTACATCTTGAGCACTGAGCCTTGGGGATGTCACCGCTGCCTTTTCATCCCTGACTTCTGCAGGCCTCAGCTCCTTGGCATGCCCGACAACCTTGCTGTTTCCATGTCATATTGTCAGGGGCTAATGTTTCTCTTTCCAGGTAAACTACAAGCAGGAAATTGAACTAATGAAGAAAAACTTTGAGAAGGAGAAAAGGGAAATGGAGCTTATGTTCAAAAGTGAAGTCAGCATGCTAGAGAGCCAGAGAGCAGACCTGGAGGCGCTCCATGCACAGTCTCAGGATGCCCTTTGCAGCCTGCAGGGGCAGCTGTGGGAGATAAGGAGTGGGGGCCCACATTGCCCCAAGGAGTTGGCCACCTTAGCTCAGTGGCCAGACGAGAAGCTACGCCTGAGACACCAGCACGGACTACCACAAATCAGGTCTGCTGCCCTGTTTTCTTCTGGGTCCTCCTTCAGTCTGAAGTTCTTCCCCAAAACCCACATTAGATATTTAATTCAGGAAATGACTCAACTGCAGTGCATGCTAAGTGGGTAGTTTTTCTCTGGCCACAGAGAGGAAGGTAGGAAAAAATAGGGCTTTGTATGAGTTGTTTTAACTTAAATTAGAAATATATATATTAAAACTTAAGTTATGAAGTAATTTAGTTTGTAGACTACTTTTAACACATTCATATTTATTTTCTGCCTCAGACTTCTCTGTAGTAAAGGAACAAAGTAGCAAAGCATCTTCCTTATTTAATGTCATGTTCTAATTTTCCAGTGCACGCAGTAGCATGTGGGCAAATGGAGAAAAAGGCTAAAAGCTCCTTTGCAATAGGGAGGCCAGTTATCTGCGAAGGTAGCTTTTCAAAGCTGTCCTAAGCGAAAGGAGCCCTGCTGGGGCTTTGGGTTAGCATCAGGCTGCTAACTACAAGATTGGTGATTCCAACCTCCCAACTGCTTTGTGAGAGAAAAACAGACTTGCTCCTCCAAGAAGAGGGACCATCTGAGAGCCTCGGCAGCAGTTTGCTCCATCCTGCAGAGCATAGGAGTTAGAATCGGTTTCATGGCAGCGAGTTGCTGTGTCATCACAAAGAAAAGCAATGAAAGATTTCTTTGGAAAACTGAGCGTATCAAGTAGGTTTCACTTAGTGGAATGATAACTGGTTGCTGCCAGCCCATGCCTATTTATCATGACCTCACTCTCCCACAGAGAATCTTGGCCCTCGCCAACATGGACACCAAGCGGGCTAGAGCCCTGCTGACCAGACCTGCAAAGCCTCCTTGGGAAGCATTCTTAGCTGGGAACATGGCTCGGGTTAGAAGTGGCACTACGATGACCACAGTGGACCAAGCCATCTCCCGTGTCCTGTGACCTGGGGAGGTTGATGATCCCAGAGCCAGTCTGCCTTTCTGTCATGGTGCAAGGAAATTGAGGCAGCTTGAGTATGGGCGGTAAAGAAAATCCTGGACTACTGAATTGTACCCTCTTCTGTACCCTGCCTTTCTGTTCCCCAAAAGATGACCACACAGTGGCCTCAGACCTGGGCGTTGCAATAACACATACTGCCCGCTAGGATGATCCAGAGCTTCCTCCTGAGAATTTTGCTTCATAGTATCTGAACCTGTGAACTGTCTGGTAAAGGGCGGGCTACTGTCCAGAACACCTTATAGACCATTGCCACTATTCCCAAGCCCTCTCAGGCTCTAAGAAGCAGCAAAGGGACATGACTGGTCCCAGGAGTTTCCTTAACTGGCTGGAAGGCTGCTCCCACCCCCATTCCCACCCCATGTCATGATTGTGAGTCGAGCCATATTGCATGACTCTGATGAGCTGAGTTACTCTTGTTCTCCCAGGCTGACTGCTCTCAGCTGGGCCTCACTCCACCGCAGTGTTATTTTCCTGGGGCTTCTAAAGGCCTCTTTCCTAGATGTTTAAAATACTTTTTAGAGTAATTTCGACTAAAGGTACTTTTTTTTTTTCACTAAACTTTAGGCCAGTACTGCCCAATACAGCTTTCTGTAGTGATAGACATATCTTGTGTTTGCCTGCCCATTACAGGAGCCACTGGCCACATGGGGTCACTGAAAGTGACTGATGTGACCAAGAATCTGAGCTTTGATTTTATTCCATTTTAATCCGTCTAAATGTAAATTTAGTCCCATTTGACAAGTCGTGTCTGCTGCATTATCAACTAGATCCTGTGCATGCACTCTCTGAGCGCAGCTGGCACGAGTAGCGAGGAGTTGTGCACTTAGAACGTGCGCTTGGGCAGGCTTTTCTAACCCTGTGATACATGTGACATTCGTGTTTCTGAGCCAGGTCCATGTGAAAGTTTCTGTAGAAAGGGGGCAAAGGCTGAACTGAGCCAGGAACTCCTGTGGATGGAAGCAGCGCACTTGTTACAGCAATGGGACTGTAAAAAGAAAAAGATGCTTCAGAGGCAACTGCAGCTAGTGACAGACATGGGAGCCCAGCTGGACTTGGACAAGGGATAGAGAAGAGAGGCAGAAGGAGATGCTAGCCCAGTGCAAGAAGCAGCAATGCAAGTTGGGTGGGGGGTGGAGGGTGGAGGGTGGCAGGGAGGGCTGATGAGTAAAGAGCAAGCTAAAATTTGCAAAGTGTTTGCACTTGACAAGTTAGAAACCACATATAGGAAGCAATTAAAAGGGCTTTCCCTGGAGGCAGAGGGGCTGAAAGCCTTCTTGAAGGAGGGAAAGGCAACTGCCTCCAGGCCTGCTGAGGTCCACAGAAGTCAGAAAGGAGACGGGACCAGCAGGGTCAGAACGTGGAGAGGCTGAGTTCCTGCGTATGCCAGGGAGGCATCTCACTGCAGATCCTGTCCAGAGCCTGGTCCCGAGAGCAGCCCCACAGCCCAGAGGACCCTCTGCATAGCTCACTATCAGGGCCATCCCATCTTGGTGAATGATATAGAGGTGGCTCCTGCTCCTTTAGAGACATGGGTGATCTATGCTATCCCCTAGAGGGGCAAGGCCCATGTTCCTGGAGAAACCCGTACCTTTGGCTAGCAGCCTTGCTGGTCAGAAGCAAAGATCATCTGAGCAGCAGGAGTCCAAAGCCACAGAGCAGCCCTTACTGGACATGGCTGGACACAAGCTGCCCCTCTAGGAGCCTCTGTGTCTTGGAAGGTGAGCATGGGGTAGGGACCACTAGGACAGGACAGCAGAAATTAGAAGCTGCTGTACCGATAACAGAAGGTAGAAACTGTGCTGGAGAGAGAAAAGAATGACATGAAAACCAGGCTCCTACAGCTGGAAGATAAGCTTCTGGCTAGGGAGAAAGAAGCAGACTCGAGAGAGAATAACAGGTTTGCCCTCTATCCATTCTTAAACAAGTGGAACTGAGTCATCTCAGTCCCTGATGACTTGATTGCATAACCCCCTTTCCTCCTAGCAGGCTGGTAGACTCGGCACCAGGAGAATACCACGTAGCCCAGGTGTGCCCAAGCTTACAAGCCCAGTCTGGCCTGTACTCGGGCCGTGGTGTTGCTAGGTGCTGTGTGAATGCGAAAAGAGAAATTTTCCATACAGAAACCCCCAGAACTTCACCAAGAGGACTGCTGTGGCTTAGACTCAGGTTTTCACTATCTCTGTCGGCAGGAAATCTGTGCTTGTCTCACGGGGCCCACGAAAGACTGCCCTGAACCCCATTTCATTCCTTTGGGGTCTCTGAAGGTCTCTGCCTGCCAGCTCCAAGCACCTTCCTTTAGTCCCACTGTGTGTATTTATTGAAAGTGTCCTTGGCGCAGATCTACTGCTTCGTGAATTCTGTGAGAGCCCCAAGAACTGACTGGGACACTCGGATGTTGGCCGCAGAAGCCAATGCCTTCTAGAGAAAGCTGAGCTGAGAGGGAGTTCTTAATTCCACCAGCTGGGCAGGCTGCTTGAAAGGCCACAGGTGGAACTGGCCTTCTCGCTTGAGGACTTTGGCTGGCAAATGCTCTATCTCAAAAGCCTGGGATATAGGAAGGCCTTTCCCAATATTTTCCATAGATGGACCCATGTCCCTGAGTGGCTTAAAACAACACAGATTTAATATCTTACAGTTCTAGACGCTACAGGTCAGAAATAGGTTAAAATTTAGCTAATTTCTTGACAGCTTAGTTGCATGTTAGCTAGAACTGAGTGCTAAATTGTACTCTAATCAAGGAGTCATCAGGGTTGTGCCCCTTCCAAGGGGTTCTAAGGAGAACCCATGTACTTACTTTTTCCACCTTCTAGAAGCCACTCACATTTCTTGACTCGTGGCCTCTTCCACTTTTCAAAGCGTCCAATGGCTGGCTGAATCTAAGGCTGTGCCTCTTCTGCCTCTTTCATTTAAAAGGACCCTAGTCTGTACAATAGGCCCACTAGAATAGTCCAGAATAATCTCATTATCTCACAGTCAGCTGATCAGCAGACTTAATTTCATCTTCAACTGTAATTCCCCTTAGCCATGTAACATAATATTCACAATCGGGAATTAGAACATGAATAATGTTTTACCAACTGCCATCGAGTTAATTCTGACTCATATCCACCCCAAAGGGCAGAGTAAAACTGATCCCTAGGGTTTGTGAGGCTATAAATCTTGATAGAAGCAGAAAGCCCCATCGTTCTCCTTTAGAGCAGTGAGTGGGTGGGTCTTTTAGCTGCTGGCTTTCCAGTTAGCAACCTAGAGTGAAATGCAGATGAATACAATACCAACTGCACCACCATGGCTTCCCAGAACAGTCTTTAGGAGGTCATTAATCTGCCAACCACAGCAGTGATCTGGATGTTTTTTATCTCTGATACATTCATGATCACATATCTTTGGTGTATTTAGGTGTGTATTTTTTAAAATATTCTAATGTTATATGCAATAAAAAAGTGTACTGCTATGATTTTATAAGAAATTGATCAGATCGTTTTACCAGCACCCAAAACAAGAAATAGAACCCTCCTGGATTCCCCACACATAGCCAGTATCCTGACTTCTAACTCCTTAATTTTGCCTGTTTTTGCACTTTATATAAAAGAAGCATACCATCCGTCCTTTCTTACCATATGTTGTTTGTGAGATTCTTCCATATTGTTGCTTAGAGCTATAGTTATTTCATTTGCACTTTATTTTTCATTCTCTTGCCTGCATTTTTCTACTGCTATGAAAGTTCTGGGTCAATGCAATATGTTTGTATGGAATGGAATTTTTTAGATTTTAAGATATAATAATGTTTACCTTTTTATTGACATAAGAAACAATGTGTCTTGTGCAAAACTCAACTACAACTCTTTTTTTAATGAAGTTTTTATTGTGAATTAAGGTTTACAGAGCAGATCATACTTTAACACTCTGCAATTCATACATATTTTGATGCCATTCATTCATTCCAGTCCCCTTAATGTGCCCTCCCTTAGTCCACGACTTCCCTGTTTTCTATGTCCTTTTCTCCTCCTTTCCTAGCCTTCTGTCTTTGGGTGAATGCTCCCCATCTCATTTTAACGGTTGACTTTTCTAACACAGTAGTGAGTTGAAGTCCAGACCCAAGGGAGCACGGTCTTAGGGGCCCTACCAGACGCTGTCTGACCAGTAAGCCTGGTTTCTTTTAGGATTTTGATTGACAGGTTCTTCTTCTCTTTCCAGGACTCTCTAGTGTGATTTTATGCAGAGCTGGTGGTGGTGGCGCCAGGTATCACCCCGTTCTTCTGGGCCCAGGATTGTGGAGACCGGTGTTCTCACTGTCCCTTCGACTAAGTGTTTTCCCTGTGTCTGTGTAACTGCCACCCCGCTGCTCTGCTCTGGACAGGGAGAGATCAGTCCTTGCACCCTAGACGGCTGCTCAGAGACCTTTAAGACCGCTGCTACTTACCAGATTAGAATGTAGAGCACTGTCTTTGTGAACTATGATATGCTAATGGATCATTTTGTCCCCTGCAACTATTGTGATACCACTCCCCCAAAGCCCAGTACCTTATTCCTTCAGAGTATCTGCTTATATTTAAGAAGTTGTCATAATTTTGTCCTCTGTTCGCCCCACCACATTCATGGATATATTTGCAGTAAAAGTAAATATACAAATACTCTCTTTTAAACACACACACACACACACACACACACACATATATATATATATATATGTGTTTGTAAAAGTCTCCTATCTGTTCAGCCTGTGTGTATGTCCAAGTACTCACTTGTAGATTCCCCAATCCCCCACTGTTGTAGGACTTTGAATCTAACAGTGTTTGCGTCTGTAGTTTCTCACTCTTGCAAACTACCGGTGTACTCGCCTGCCTGCCTCCATCGTTTCTCCTGTGTGTTGCATTCCCCTCCGCCCAGGCTATCACTTGCCTGTGTTCTAGCCGCACCTCCCCACCCTCCTTTCCATCCTCTGCAACCATCAAAGAATGTTTTTATTTCCATAAGAAAACTTACTGTTGATTTTTATAGTGGTGGTCTCATACGATATCTGTCCTTTTTGTTTTTGACTAATTCCACTCGGCGTACTGTCCTCCGTGTCCATCCCTCTGTGAGGGCTTTGCAGGTGCATCGTTATTCTTCGACGTTGCATAGCATTTCATTGTGTGTTTATTGCACCCAAGTTTGTTCATCCATTCTTCCACTGCAGGGCATTTAGATTGTTCCTGTTTTTTGCTATTGTGAATAATGCTATGATGAACATGGGTCTGTATCTATTTATTTGTGTCATAGTTTTTATTTCTCGAAGACACATACCAAGTAGAGGGATTGATGTGTCATGGTATTTCTCTTCCCAACTTTCTCAGGGTGCACCATACTGCCTGCCACAGTGGCTGCACCATTTCCCAGTTCCTCCGGCAGTGTATGAAAGTGCCAGTCTTTCCACACCCTCACCATCATTTGTTGTTATCTGTTGTTGTTTTTTTAACCTTCCAGTTAATTTGGGGGGTGAGGTCGTATCTCATTTTGATGTGTATTTCTCTAATGGCTAATGATTAAGAGCATTTCTTCATATATTTTTGCCCCCCTGAATGTCTTCTTTGGTGAAGGATCTGTTCACATCCTTTGACCATTTTTTAAATTAGATTGCCTATCTCTTTCTGTTGAGATACTCAATTTTCTGTAAATTTTAGAGATGAGTCTCTTGTCCAGTATGTCATTGTCCAATATGAAATTCCACAGCCTTTGGCTGCTCTTTTGACTCTTGGTGGAATCTCTTGACACATACAATTGTCTACGTTTTCGGAGCCCCTAGTCATCCATTGTCTTCTGCTCTGAGTGTGTTCTCCATTACTTCTGTGAGGGCAGTTACATACTTGGCTTCACATAGTCTCTTAATTGTTCAGCAGATAGGATGAGCAATCTTCAGTGTATCTGCGCTCCAAGCAGCCAAAAGTAGAATTCCACCTCCACCTAACACAGTGTACACACCTAGAATCAGTCTGTTTCCCATACTAGAGCCAGAGTGACCATTTCAAATTTCATGTCCCATTTATTTGACAGCCCTACTCTAAACCCTTTGCTGCTTTTAAAGTTCCCATGACTTCTTTTTCTCTATTTTTCCCTTAGTGCCCCATGAGATCAAATGAAGTCAGATGAGACATACTTGTGCTTGATACTAGAACATAATGCATAAGATAAGCATGGCAAGGTTATATAGTACCTGGATTACTTAGATTGGGAAAATTAGAATCTAACAAGATGCCAGACAAAGACGTAGTTGGGGGGATAAATATCGACATGTGTTCAGGACAGAAAGTATGGGTTCAAAGCTCATTAGGGATTTTTTTGTTGGTAAAAATACTTGCCTGTCATAAATCACTTGTGTTGTCTTGGCAGAGATTCTTTAAGAATTGTTTGTCAGGAAATAATGTGGCCCAGGGTAGCCTTGGTCATGGAGTAGATAGTGACACCTGCCTTTCTCTGCTGAGGTATTCACTGTGCATCAGGCCGCTCCATAAATCAATATGTGTTTCTTCCTCAGTTTTTCCTTCCAGTGATGACCTTGGAGTATAGCAGGTGACAGTCTCACTAAAGAGGAAAATGTGTGCATATATTTTAAGCTCTGGTCATTCTTGTTTCTTAGATCCCTGCCGGGATTCACTAGCAGGGAATAGCTTTTGGAATGCCCCAAGGTCTCACATTCAGTATTACGCATTGATACCAACCATGGGCACATGGTTCCCAACTTACTTCTGATTGTCAATTGTGCTTGCAGAGCCGAGCTACAGAGGCTTTCTGAAGAAAACACATCGTTGACAAATGAATTGGGAAGGATTCAGCAAGAACTTAAAGTTGCAGAAAGAACAAATGATGTACAGAGGTAAAGGCTTGTCCAGGTTCAACTTAGGACCTTTGAGCTTGTGACCCAGTTTTCACATAGCAGAATGAGTGGTTTCCTCTCAGTAAAGTGAGTGTAGAAGTTACTGAGATAGAAAGTGGGGCGTATTCTCAAATCAACCTCATTTTCCAGAAAGCCAAGAGTGGATGAACCTAATTGGTCTCTGACCATGACATGACACATATGTAAAGGGCCCTGGCCTACCTCCACATGCAGGCAGCCCCTCTCATACCTGAATGACTGGTCTCAGACGTAAAAGGTAGAACACGTATATATGTGGCAGCATTGCCCACCCCACAGTGAGCAGCTGCTACACCCATCCTTCTTACCTCTGCCATCGTGGCATACCACCTTATTCCCTGTATGAAAGTACTCCGCATCACACCTGATGGTGAGGACAGGTGGACATAGTTTAGTACAGTGAAATGATCCTAGGGCCTTCCTAGACAAATACAATATCTATGTTCATAACTCAGTAATAATTTCAGGTGGACTTTTCACCACGGTTTATATTTGTATGTAGATATCGGCATTAGGGGTAGGTCTGGGCCCTAGGACACTGAGGTAGGAACAAGGGACAGGGAGTGGAGTGCTAACACTGGTCAGTGAGTTTTCACTGCTGTAGCCATATCCAAGGGCAGTCTGCCTTTTGATTTTTCTTCCAAATAAGAAGTTCAAGATAAAGTCAACTCTGACCTGCTGCGAGCATGGAGCATAGTTGATGGAGTAGCCATGACGGTCAGAATATGGATGGCAGGGGAAGGGACCAGCGGGGATTTGCATCATTACAGTTCTGAAATCCAGGAGGTCTTCCCTTGAAACCATTTTCTCCTAAGTTTACTAACAGACTCCATTCCCAGCAGATCGCAGTGAGGGTAAGATGGTTGGTGTTTGTGTTGCTGGGTGGCTAGTTCCATACTTTGCTAAATCCGTAGTAATTTGCTTGACTAAGGATTGCCACGGAGAATGCTCCTTTTGTACAATATGGCAAAATCTTGCAAGCGAAAACTAAACCCACTCTCATTGAGTCTGTAGAGGGTTTCTAAGACTGAATCGTTAAGGGGTGTGGGAGGCTATACCATTGACCTTGGCAGTTACCAGCACAAACCAAGGTGACACCTGGCTTTGGTTTCACCCTCCCTGCTGAAAATTTTCATTTCCGCCTCAAAAAGAGTCACCTGACGAATCCCATCTGACCCTAGACCAAGGATGGGACCAGCCTTGTTCTCATGTAAAATGCATTGGAAAGGGGATTATTGGAGATGCAGTTAGTTTAAAATTTGGCACCTTGTCTTTTGATCTCTCTTAAGTTCCATTTTTAATTTGTTCCAGTTTTTAATACTTTCTGCTTTTTTTTCTAAAGGTTCTTGTCTGTTTTACTTTGTTATTGTTAGTTGTTTCTGTTTTTTTTTAAAGTATGTTTTCCTATAGATGAAGTCCAGAATAGGTGCATCTATACAGACCCTAACTGGATTAATGGTTCTTTGGGAGTTTCACACAGTTGGTTAGAAGGAAATGGGAAGCTAATAACGACGAGTACAAGAATGAAGAAAATGTTCCAAAACTGATTGTGGTGATGATTATACAATCTTGATATGATTGAACTATTGAATTGTATATATGTGAATTATGTATCAATAGAACTTTTTTAAAAATTAAAGAATCGCCTGAGAACTTTGCTAAAATATTGATTGTGATTCAGTATATTTAGGTCAAAAATTCAAATTATCAACAGGGGTTGGAACTGGAATGAATCGGTTTGAAGTCCTAAGGGTAAACTTTCCTAAATTCTTCTGGCTTTAGGAGCTTGGGATCAAGATTGAACCATCACCACTATTATCAATCATAGCAGTAGCAGTAGTGTAGAGGGATCTGGGCCGTAGAATATGAGGGGAGGTAGGGGTGGGCCTTTTTGTCCAAGCCATGGTGGACTGTTACTAGAAGAAGAAAACTCATTAATTGGCAATGATATTGTTAATTTTGCTTTTTCAACAGGAAAGAAATTGATATTTTAAAGAAAGAGAAATATCAGGCCTGCCTTGAAATGGAAATGATCAACAGTCAGGTTTAGTATTACCACCTGATGTGAAGCTAATGAACTTTTCTTTCTCTCTTTCTTTCTTTCTTTAAAAACTATTTTCGAATATTATAGAGGACTTTGTTCCTCAACGATTTCAGAATGCAGTAACTACCTCCCTTGTCAAAAATCAGAAAGTTCGTGTGGATACATTACTGCCGTCAGGGACACCCCATTTTGGTGCTGCCAGCCATCCTGATAATTCTTAGAATCACATGTGGCATTTATATCATGTCTTCTTGTCTCTTTCTCTCGGTCTATTCTTTATTTTGGAGACCATGGCACTTTTGAATATTACATGCAATTGTTTTGTTCCGTGTCTTGAAGTTTGGGTTTGTCTAGTCATTGATAATAATTAGATTGAGATGAGGCTTCTTTGGCAGAAGTACAAGAGTAAGAGTTGTGCAGTCATCAGCACCACCAATGTCAGAACTCTTCCTTCTTCCACTCATTGTTAGCTTCCCACTTCCCGCATCCTCCCTGCCATGCCCCTAGCCAACTATCACTCCAGTTACTGTCTCTAGAGATTTACATAGCCTGGATTTCATACACAGAAAATCACACAAAGCACAAACAATGACAAAGCAAAACAGAGAAAAACCTCAGCCAAAAGAAAATATAAAATGTTAGAAACTGCCACCAGTTAGAACCTCCTTGGGAATTCAGCCAGTCTCAGCCAGAATCTTAACAGTGAGACACACTTTCACATAAACTAACAAGTACTAGCAGACCCCTTAAAATCCCCTTTTTTAATTTATCAGAAAACCACTATAACCAGAACACCACTTATGATTATTTCTGTCACCTAAATCCTACTCATGTATTCCTATCTCCTATTCCTTCTACCCAGTCAGCTCTATCATTTCTTCCTCATCTCAACAGAATACAATTTCCAGCCCCTATCTGAACTTTCTCCACTAACCCAAAGAGCAAGTCCTGTCCCTCCCTCCTCCACCTACTCACACACAATCCAGAACCTTACATACCATCTACAGTTGGATCACTATGCCATGCAAACAACAGTCAGCAGTAGTAACCACAAAAAAATCAAGATAAACAAAAGTCAACAACTGAAGATTACGCAACTTCATTGGAATACACAGAAAGTGAAGACCTTAAATTACCAGAAAGAGAATACAGGTGAATGATGTTTGTGACCATACAAGAGATTTGGGGATCAATTCTGAAAAAAGGAAGAAAGTGTGATACTAAAAACCTCACACCCCAAAGAAACCGAGAAACAAAACAATGAGATAACAGAATTAAAAAACATTGTATGAGAACTGAGCAATACCGGTGTTCATCGCAGCACAGTTTACAATTGCAAGGAGTTGGAAACAACCCAAATTTCCATCAACAGATGAATGGATTAAAAACCTATGGTACAGATGTGCTTTACATAATTGATGTATGTATGGATTGTGCTAAGAGTTGTATGAGCCTCTAATAAAATGATTTAAATAAAAACTATGGTACATACATACACTGGAGTACTACACATCACTAAAAAGCAGTGATGAATGCATGAAGCACCTTGCCACATGGGAAAAACTGGAGAAAATGATGCTAAACAAAGTAAGCCAAGCACAAAACACAAATACAACATGAGTCCGCTGAGGTAAACTTAAAAAAAATGCAAAAGAGACATAAGGAAAAAGCTACTGTATACAAACATTCCTGGGGTGAGGTCCAGGTAGTATGGCAGGGGCCAGACCAAATCCAGGGATACATATGGTAGACAATTAAAAAGGTTGGGGGGTGGGGGATGAAAATGAAATAAATGGGTAGCTGGGGAACAGGGAACTAACCCATCCAAGGGGAGGGTCTTGTTCATATCGTCGCCGGGAAAGAAGGACCAGACTTCTACCCCATGCTCCAAGATGTGAATGCAACATACTGGCATGAAGCAAGGAACCAGTAGAGAGGTCTGAGGGGTTGGCCCCAATCCCAACTACATGGACAGCAGCCCTTGCCCCCAGAAGAAAGTACTTCAGAGGATAGCATTGAAGCTACAGCTCCGAGAGAGGGACATGTCTGATCAGAGCAAATCGAAGCAAATGAAGGGGGAGGAAGAGAGACTGGAGCACATCCTGGCCCACCAAGCCTTAAGGACAATATCCCCACTAAGAACAGCCAATGCACAGAGAGGACCATATGGCTGGTCCCACTATGAGACAGGACATCCCCCACTGACCCATAGCCCTATAGGGGACAACACTGGAGACACAGTGTGGGAATTAGACCGATCTGACCCCACCACACTGAGGCAAAACATGAAGGGCATGCAACAGAACAGCAAGGGGAGCAGAGCAAGGAAGTCCCGAGGCATTATCAAAAATAGACTTTGGGTTCAGAGCATGGCACCCCATCAGGCTCAATCAGCAAACACTCGCAAATGTCAACAAACAGACCTTGAACTATTGACAGGCTTTTCTTTTTTGTGTCATTTGTTTTTTGGTGGTGTTGTTTTGTTTTCTTTTGTTGCTTTGTTTTGTTCTGTCTTGTTTTTGTGTATATTATTATCTCTGCAGGTCTATCTAGATAAAATAGGTGGGATAAACAATCTGGAGGAGAAAACAATGGGACTGACAGTTCCGGGGGGACATGAGAGAGGGGAAGGTTGGGGGAAAAGAAGTGGTTAACAAACCAAGGTACAAGAGAACAACAAGTGATCCAAAATCAGTGGTGAGGAGCGTGTAAGAGGCCTGGTAGGGCTTGATCATGGGTAATGTAACCGAGAGGAATTACTGAAACCCTAATGAAGGCTGAACATGAACAAGAGCAAAGTAAAAGGAAATAGAGGAAAGAACTGCAAGGCACATAGCATTTATAGAGCTCTAAATATAGGCATGTACATATGTAAATATATTTATATATGATGATGGAGGAATAGAACTATGCATATATTTATAGGTTTAGTATTAAAGTAGCAGATGGACATTTGGCCCCTACTCAAGTACTCTCTCAATGTAAGAACACTTGTTCTATTAAACTGGCATTCCATGATGCTCACCTTCCAGACACAATCACTGAAGGCAAATGTGGTGAAGAAAGTCAATGGTGTCGGCTATCAAAAGATATAGCATCTAGAGTCTTAAAGGTTTGAAGGTAAACAAGTGGCCTTCTAGGCCAACCAAAGCCCACATGGAAGAAGCACACCAGCCTGTGTGATCATGAAGTGTCAAAGGGATCAGGTATCAGGCATCAAAGAACAAAAAATAATATCATTGTGAATGAGGGGAGTGCAGATTGGGGACCCAAAGCCCATCTGTAGGCAACTGGACACCCCCTTACAGAAGGGTCACGGGGAGGAGATGGGCCAGTCAGGGTGCAGTGTAGCAATGATGAACATACAACTTTCCTCTATTTCTTAAATGTTTCCTCCCCACCACTATCATGATCCCAATTCTATCTTACAAATCTGGCTAGACCGGAGGATGTACACTGGTACAGATAGGAACTGAAAACACAGGGAATCCAGGATAGATGAACCCTTCAGGACCAGTGGTGGGAGTGGCAATACTGGGAGGGTGGAGGGAAGGTGGGGGTAGAAAGAGAGAACCAATTACAATGATCTACATATAACCCCCTCCCTGGGGGATGTACAACTGAAAAGTGGGTGAAGAGAGACGTTGAACAGTGTAAGACATGACTAATAATAATTTATAAATTATTAAGTGTTCATGAGAAAGGGGGGCAGGGAGGGAGGGTAAAAAATGAGCTCATACCAAGGACTCAAGTAGAAAGCAATGTTTTGAGAATGATGAGGGCAACAAATGTACAAATGTGCTGACACAATGGATGTATGAATGGATTGTGATAAAAGTAGTATGAGCCCCCAATAAAATAATTACCCCCAAAAAAGAACTGAACAATAGAATGGAAGAAAATGAAAGTTGAATCTATGAACTTGAAGACAACCATGCAGACTTCAGCAAATGAGAGAAACAAACAAAAAAGTAAAATAATCTGAAGTAAACCTGAGGATGATGTGAGAAACCATGAACAGAAGTAATGAATGTCTTGTTTGGAATACTGGAACGGGAAGAAACAAACAAATCTACATATAAATTAGTAAGAGAATTTGTGGAGGAAATTTTCCCCAGTACTATAAAGGAGGAGATAATATCCATTCAGGAGACAGAGAGAACTCCAAGGAGGTTAGACCCGGGGGGTGGGGGTAGGGGACATGTATAGGAGGGCATCAGGACATATGATAGTCAAAATATTCAACTTCAAGGAAAAGGAGAGAATCTTGAGAGCAGCTAGAGAGGGAAAAAGTCACCTTCAGAGGTAATCAGATTGGAATAAGCTCAGAGCTCTCAGCAGAAAATATGCAGGAAATAAGAAAATGGAGCAACATAGATCAAACTTTCAAAGTAAAAACCTGCCAACCAAAATCCTGTATCCAGCAAAGCGATATATCACATATAAAGAAGAAATAAAGGTATTCCCAATCAAGGAAATAGTTAGAGAATTCATAAAAACAAAACCAGCATTGCCGAAAACACTAACCATATCTCTATGGTCAGAAAATCAACAGCACAAAAACATTATGAGATCGCCACAGTCCGTGCTACTATCCAGAAGTCAACACACTAAAACAACACCCAAAACAGTAGATCTAGACGGGAAACAAGGACATGAATAGATTCCTCCCTCCCAAACACAGATAATACAATATGATAGTAACTCACCTGCATTTGGAATTAATACCAATGAAAATCAATGGGCTAAATACCCCAGTCAAAAGACAGAGTAGCAGACTGGATTAGGAAACAAGATCCATCAATCTGCTGCCTTCAAGAAACACACCTCAAACTCACAGACAAAAACAGACTGAGAGTCAAAAGATGGAGAAAAATTTACTAAACCAATGACAATGAAAGGAAGACCTCACACAAATAGAAAACTACAAGCCAATATCTCTCATGAACATAGATTCTCAACAAAATCCTGGCCAGTAGAATTCAACAACATATCAAAATAATAATAATACTTCATGCCCAAATGGGATTCATACCACCATATAAACAAAATATAGAAGAACCAGATGATCATATTGATGGATGTAGAAAAAGCATTTGACAATATCCAACACCCATTCCTAATAAAAACAATAATTAAATATAAGGAAATTCTTCAATATACTAAAGTCCATATCTTAATATCCAACAGCCAGTATCATACTGGATAGAGAAAAGCTGAAATCATTGCAATTGAAAATGGGAACCAGACAAAGATGCCCATTATCCCCACTTTTATTCAGCATTGTGCTAGATCCTAGCCAGAATCAAAAGGCAACAAGAGATTAAGGGAGTGCAATTGGGCAAAGAGAAATTAAGCTCTAGTTATTTGCAGATGGTATGATTTTATAGAGAGAGAAAAACCCAAGGTCTCCACAAAACCCTGTTGGAAATAATTGGAGCTTGTTTCAAATAAGCACCCATCTAAGTGAGATGTCAGTAAACTCACCTGGAAGAAGCACACGATCATCGATGATCCAAGGATTATCAATTATATAAACCAGATCTGAAGAAGGGAGTGCTGTCAGAGCTGAAATTTGTGACATTCTGGTGTTCACAAAGCTATGGCTGACAGTGGGAGCCCAAAATACATGTTCAGGTTCTCCACAGGGAATAAGCCTCCAGTGGCCCCCCTCTGACTATCACTGAGAGATAGGAATAACCTGGTTATCAGGCAGCTGGTATTGGAAAGACGATTATAGTAAATTAAAATGATAAATAGGGCTTGAATGGTTAAAATCTTGTTATTTGAGCTCCCTTTAGATACACTTTGACTTTTATCTAGTTTTTAATATTTTCTGGGTTTTGCTGTTGTTTTCTAGATTAGGTCTTATCGCTGCTGTATTTTGTTATTTTGGTACCTTTCTTGATTCTCTGTTATGTATCTTTCTGTGTTTGGGGGTTTATCAAACCCAGATTGGGTGAATCTGTAGAGGTAATAACTGGAGTAAGAGTTCTTGGGGTGTATTGATGGGGAGGAAAGAGGTAATGGGGAGCTGACATCACGTAGTATGAAAAGGAAGAAATTGATTATATGCAGTAATTGCACAACGCTGCTTGATCTGATAGAGCTATTGGTATGATGTCTGGATTATGCCCTAATAAAATGATCTGGGAAAAACATAAATTTTAAAAAATCAATTTTCATTTACATCAGGGCTATCACATTTTTAACAAAACTCAAGTGAATATTCCCAAATTAATTAAGTTTTCCCACAAGTTTACAGGAATGCTGCTGCTCCACATAACACAATACTTTTTAGCGTTTTAATGAAGGTCGGGAAGACCTCAAAGATGAATTCAAGGCAAGTCACCTCAGAAGGCTTTGGAGACTCTCTTTCTGGGTTTCAAAGGAATCCTCTTTATATTTTCTCAAGGATGATCACAGAGACTTCTCAGGAAGACATCTGAAGAGAATGGAAAGCTGCGCTGGGGAGGAGGAAGAAGGACAGGAAAATGTACCACGGCGTGTGTTCTGTTACGGCGCCATACCTGCTCCTCCTGGAGGGTAGCAAGGACTGTCTGACGAGCTCCTCATTGGGAACGACCCATCCACCTGACGCAGCCTTATCTGCCTTCCACACTGCTCTGTGTTCCCAAGCTCAGAGGACATTTAAAACGAACATGATTTGCATCCCTTGAACATGACAAAACTCCCATTTGACATGACATAAATTGAAGAGTGAGAATTCTTTGGGAAATGAATAGAAAGATGAAAACACTTCAGAAGCATATAGGCATAGATAAAGATATGACATGAAACAGTAGCTTCATATTTTGATAGTTTTGTTTAATTAAGGTTTCTTTTTTTAATCCTTTTATTGGGGGCTCATACAACTTATCACATTCCATACATACATTCATTGTGTCAAGTACATTCATACATATGTTTCCATAATCATTTTTAACAAGTTTCTATTATACAATGCTTTTATACTTACCCTTGTGTGTGCGTATTAAACCTACAAGATAAAAATGATATGATTCTGCTCATTGCTGAACCATAGGTATTCACACCAACGTGGGAATACCTTGGAACTGTGGTTGATCTCTCCCCTGAAAACTAATTGTTGTGAGAAAAAAAGAAAGGCAATCCAACAAAAATGTAATTTGATTCTTTTAAATTGTAATTTATTGAAAGATGCTCCTGACCAGTGGTTGACAGTAACTGAAATCTCTATGGTGAAAAACTGAGAAATTTTCTAGCAACTGTTGGAACACACGGCCATTTGTGTATACACCAAGAGGACATCTGTCAGACACTCTAATTTCCTGGCCCAGTGGTACTGAGAATATCAACAACTTACTGCCAGATAGATTTGGATATCAGGGACAGGTCAGAGGTCCTTTTGAAGAGATTCATATGCTTTAAGTTTCTTCCTCCCCCCCCCCTTAACACGATGTTTTAAATAACTTAGATAAAAGTGGGAGGCCTTCAGAACAGTGGTTTGAATGTTCTTAATGGTCTAGATGTATTCTCACTTCTTCTCAGGAATAAAGCAGAGTTCTCAACTTCAGCATCATTGCTGTGTGAGACTGGATAAGTCTGTATAGGGGCTGTCCTATACACTGTAGGATATTTAGTAGCATTTCTACATGTCAGTAGCCACCCCTACCTACCCCAATTATGACAATGAAAAATGCCTCCAGATGTTGCCACGTCCCACAGTGAGACAAAATTACCCCTCATTAACCACTGAAAGGATCTGCTGGGGCTTCGTTTTTGTTTTCAATCATTGTTTTACCCTTTTTTGCTCTAGAGTCAGAAATACAAGGATCAGTTATCTCAGCTCAACCATAGGATCCTTCACCTGGGTGAGGAGGCCTTTGTCCACAAGGCTCAAAATGAGAAAAACCAAGTACCCGTTCAGTTGCTGACACTGAAGATGGATCGGGCTGGTCACCAGGTGAAAGAGCAGGTGAGTGGGCAGTGCAGAGTGGGAATATGAGAGCAACAACTTAAAGATATGGAGACATACACTGCCCCACACATAGCCAGGAAGCCTGGGGGAAAAGAACATGGAATATCATAGTTTTTTATAAATCTGCTTTATTTAGAAGAGTAGCATAAAGGAATTAAATCTTAAAAAGAGAGTAAATTCCTACAACCTTTCTGAAAAGACAAGTTGAAAATATAGATAGCAAGAGCCTCAAGAATCTCATTATAAGAAGTGAAACTTCACTGTTTGCAAATAATATGATTTTATATATTGAGAATCCTAAAGGGTCCACAAGAGACTAGCTGGAAGTCATAGAGGAGTTTAGTAGAGTAGCAGTATACAAGAGTAACAATTGACTTCTTCTATACCAGGGATGGGGGTACAGAAAAAGATACCAAGGAATCAGTATCCTTTGCAAAAGCTGAAATACCTGGGAATAAACTTAACCAAAAACCAAGACTTGTACGAAGAAAACTATAGAACATTACTATAAGAAGCCAACCGGGATCTACACAAATGGAAGCATATTCCGTGTTTGTGGATCAGAAGACTCAGTATTGTGAGAATGTTGATACTATCTAAAACAATCTACAAATAAAATGCATTGCCGATCCAAATTCTAACATCATTCTTCAAAGAAATGGAAACACTGATTATTAACTCCATATAAAAAGGGAAGAAACCCAGGATAAGCAAAGAACTCCCCAAGAAAAAGAACAAAGCAGGTGATCTCACATTACTTGACCCCAAAACCTACTTATACAGCCACAGTTGTCAAAACAGTCTGATACTGGTATACTGATACATGCTCCCTGTCACTAGCCACCCAGGAAATGCGAGTCAAAATGACCATAAGATCCCACCTAATGCCCATAACTAGCCCAATTAAAAAAAACCAGCATGTGAAAGGGAGGATAGGGCGGAGGTAGGGGGAGGAATGAGGAGCTGATGCCAAGGGCTCAAGTAGAAAGAAAATATTTTGAAAATGATGATGGCAACAAATGAACAAATGTGCTGGACACAATGGAAGGATTACAATAAGTTGTACAAGTCCCCAATAAAATGATTTTTCAAAAGAAACAGAACAACAAATGTTGGAGAGTGTGTGGTGAGATAGGAACTCTTATCCCCTGCTGGTGGACTGGTAAATATGTACAGGCACTCTGGAAGGCAGTATGGCGATACCTAAAACAGATGGCAACTGAACTACCATATGATCCAGCAATACCATTGCTGGTATGTACCCCAAAGAAATAAGAAGCAGATCACGGACAGATGTTTCCCTCCCCTATGGTCATCACAGCAGAGTTCATAGTAGCAAAAAGCTGGTGGGTGGGCAGGAAGAAGCTGGAAACAGCCTACATTACCATCAGTACAAGAGTGGATAAAAACTCTGGTACATACATACAATGGAATACATCCCTAAAAACAGCAATGAAACACCTCAAGTTGTAGAGGCATCTGGAAGATATTATGCTGAGTGAAGCTAGTCAAGCACAGAAGGATAAACACTGTGTGAGTCCACGATAATAGGAACATGCAGCAGAACGGGCACAAGTTCAAGTGTGCAGGCCATCCAGTCGTCTGGCTGGGGACCAGGCAGGCCGCTAAAGAGCCACACATCATCTGCTCAAAGTAAGTATCATGTAGGTCACTTGGCCGAAGGTCACCTCATGAGAGCTGGAATCAGATGGATGGGGTGGGGTTGATGCTGGTCCCTGAGAGGTAGCCATGTGGATTTGGGGTGAGGTCTCCCAGAGAGGGAATCAGCCCTGTCAGAGGAATGGGGCTTACTGATGCGAGGGGCAGCACAGGAAAGAAGAAAGGCAATGGTCAAATTTGGGGGAACATAGGTGCATGCCTGTTGAGGGGAGAAGAGGGAGGGCTGACATTGTGGGGGGAGGGGTGTCCAGTGAGGTTGCTCTTGGGAGGACCTGATGCAGAGGGGTTAAGTGGAGAGCAAATGCTTTGAGAGTGATTAGGGCAAAGAATGTATGGATGTGCTTTATACAATTGATGTATGTATATGTATGGATTGTGATAAGAGTTTTATGAGCCCCTAATAAATTGTTTAAAAAATAATAATAAATTTTTTTAAAGTTGTATGAGCCCCTAATAAAATGATTTTTTAAAATACTGTAAAAAAAGAAACCAAACTTGACCAACAGTTACCATGGGTGAAGGGGAAAGATCTGTTGCTTTGGGAGCATTGAGTTTCTGTCACTGTGGTCGATAGTTTGAAAAAGGATAACAATGATAGTTGTACAACATGAAGAATATTATTGAGCCTCTTCTCGCTCTGAATTATACAACTAGAAGTTGTGCAATTGGAAAATATTTCTGTATATTTGTGCCACAGTTAGAAAAAAATAAGTACATGAATTACAATGAGTACAAGGAAGAAGAAAAAGGTTTTGAATTAAATATTGTAACAATTGGACAACTTTTCTTGATCTGATTGAATTGTATGACGTGGGTGAAGTGCTAATACAACTGTTTTAAAAGATGTGATGCAAAACAATAATATGGATTATTCGGGAGAACATGATGCTGAGTGAAATTAGTCAATCACAAGAGACAGATATTGTATGAGACCACTTCTGCAAACGGTTTTCATATTGAAAAATAAATAACGAGATAGAAAGAAACTCCATGTGGTTACAGATCAGATCAGGTTTTCTGGGATGTTAGAATTACAGAGTCAGATCATGACCAAGAAAGCCCCATGGAGCACTTCGACTCTGACAAATACATGTGTTGCCGTGAGTTAGAACTAACTCCACAGCATCAGTTTTCGTTATTAACTGCTGTCTCTTGTTCCCATTCAGGATGACGCTTAGGGTTGCCCGTAGGCATGCCCTGTACCCAAGATTAAAGTTTCATGCAGAATAATTTCACTGCCCTTAAAATTCTCTGCTCCACCTGTTTGTTCCTCTATTGTTCCTTGAACTCCTGCTAGTCGCTGACCTTGTTTCTGTCTCTTTAATTTTGCTTTATAATTGGAATCATGCATTATGTAGCTTTTTCAGACTGGTTTCTTGTACTTAATAAGTACTTAAGTTTCCTCCATATTTTTTTCATGGCTTGATGGCTCATTTATTTTTTTTGCTAGATAATATTTCCATGATACAGATATGCTCGTTTGTTTAGCCATTGACCTGTTGAAGGACCTCTTGATTACTTCCAGTTTGGGGCAATAATGAATAAAATTACGATAAATATTTGTATGCAGGCTTTTATGTGGATACAGATTTTCAACTCATTTGAGTAAATACCTAGGAACACAACTGCTAAAACATATGACAGGCCTTTGGAATAGTGGTTACATTACCAGATAAGTATTGGACTGCTGACAGCGAGATTGACAGTTCAAATCCACCAGATGATCCGAGGGAAAAAGATAAGCCTATCTATTCCCATAAAGAAATCCTGTCAGAAACTCTATAGAGGGACGCTGTGAGTCAAATTGGCTTGATGGCATTGTTTTTGTTTTTTTGTAAGCCTATGTAAGAAACTGCCACTGTCGGATTCCTATGCAAAACACTACGCCCTGCGCCACACCTATACTCCTGACAGAGCTTGTTAGCATCCCATGTTCAGACAGAGGCTCGTAGCTAGTAACTTGTAGATGTGTACATTTCGCCCAAATACCATTTTAAATGTCTTGAAGTTAGTTCTTTTAAAACATAATTTTTTGATTGGTAACCTCCTTTTGTCAGGAAATACATGAAAAACAACTTAATACCACAGAAAAGCAAGTGGATAAAGTGGAAATGATCTTAAAGAATATGGAAATGCTTCTACAAGAAAAAGTAGATGAGCAGAAGGACCAGGTGAGTGATAAGTTCTTGTCATTTCCTCACAAACATCTTATATCTGCACACTTCTACCTCCTGGGTATTCACACAGCTGGTGTAGTAAGAGACTGTCTGGTCACAGACTCCGAGAGGCCATGTTCATTAGTTACCCCTCAGACTGAGCCTCTGTCAACACCTTATTCTTGAACATAAAGTAATTTGCCACAGGATTCATAATTGATAGCAGTCAATAAAAGATTCTATTATATATATATAACTAGCTTGTTTATTGACTTATTTTCTTTTGGGTATCATTTTAAGGTTTCTTTTTTGAGATGGCCACATAACCTCAGGAAGGTTATGGATTTATTCATGCATCCTTCATTCAGCACATTGCCTACTGAGCACCTACTGTGTAGGAAAGCATTTTTCTAGGTAGACCTGAGATAAATAAGCCCTCATGGAACTTAAATTCTAGAGCTGATGAGAGCTAATAATAAGATTGTAGTTGGCCAAGGGCTTTGAAGAAAACACATTTTCCTGGACTGTAGAGTCAGGGTGTTAGGGGAGACTATACTGCACAGATAAGGTATCTGAGCAGCCCCTTAATCATGACCTAACATATATGAGTGGGTAAAAAAGAAAAACAGGAAAACTCCACTCTGTGGAGCTTTCATAGGATGCATTGTTCCTACTAGCTGAACATCGAGCAACTTGTTCTGAGTTAGTGCACCCAGCGGCGTCTCCTGGGAAGGTTCTCTGGTCACAGTGAATTTTTTCATAAAAGCAGTTTTGCTCACACCTTGTTTTTTTGTGATGGCTCATTTAAGAGAATTGCGTGTGGCTGTGAAAGTTTGCTTTCTGCTCCAGAAAAATGTCACAGAAACTGTTGTGATGTTGAATACAACTTACAAGGATAGCACTCTGAAAAAAACTCAAGTGTACCAGTAGTTTTCTTATTTCCAAAAAGGTAAAATGTCGATCGATAACAAACCTTATTCTGGATGTCCATCAACTTTCCAAACAGACAAAAATGTCCAAAAAATTCATCCACTTTTGCTTGAAGACCAATGATGGACCATTAAAAAGATGGGGAAGTTATCTGGACTATCTTGGAGCTTAGTTCAGTGAAGTTTAACAGAAGATTTGTGACAGGCCACCAAGAAGGAGTGTCAACTGGAAACAAGTCATTCTTGGAAAGAACAACTCTGAAGTGATCCAGACTTTTCTCAAGGTCATTACTGGTGACAAGCAAACTTCAGTCAAGCCAGGGGAAGACACCATCATCACCTTGCCCAAGAAAAACTCGTCAAGTGAAATTAAAGATCAAGATTATGCTCATTTGATTTTTTTGATGTCCATAATATAGTGCATTTAGAGTTCCTTCCACTAGGTCAGACTGTTAATCAAACTTTCTATTTAGAGGTTTTGAAAATATTGTGTAACAATGTGCAACAAAAAAGACCTGATTTGTGGCAGATGGGGGACTGGTTTTACCATCATGACAATGCAACTGCTCACATGCCATCTCGGTGTGCCAATTTTTGACAAGAAACAGCATGCCTCTCTTGTCCCATGCACCTTACCTGACTTCACTCCATGCAACTTCTTTGTGTTTCCACCAATGCAGAGGAACATGAAAGGACAGCTAGTTGATGATATAGAAGAGATGAAGCAAAAAAATGAGAGAGGTGCTGTCAGCCGTCCAAACAGCTGAATTTGAAAAAAAACAATGTTTCCAAGAATGGAAGCGCAGAATTGACAAATGTATTAGGTGTAATGGAGAGTACTTTGAAGGTGATAAGGTTGTTTTGTAAAAAAATTTAAATACAAAGCTTTGAAACAAAATTCCAGGTTTTGGGGGTACCCCATCGTATACCTCAAGTAGAAAACAGATTAGCATTGGGGGAAGCATGTTGCTCACTGGTGGAATATCACATGTGTTGTACTTGAGAATCCTTCCTGACAGGTGCTAAATACCGGTAACATTTCCTGATCACCAGACAGCCATAAATAGGCACCCACACACTTACACTTCCCTGTTCGTGGTTGTGGGAAAATAGTCTCGGCCCTGTAAAAGGTTTTGCTCTACCGAGTGCCAGGCACCATGCCTGTCACTGTTCTACTGTTCCTTTACTTCCTCCTGTCCCTCCCCTACTCCTCTTAAGTCCCCTTTCTCCTCTTCTTTCCATCCTGCCTTGCTCTTTTTTATTCCCCCACTCACTGGGAGCCCTCCTTGCCATAAGTATGTAAGCCCATTGTAAAGAAGCCTGGCCCTCTGGCCTAGCCCTCAGCCCTCCTCTCTGCTCTTTAAATGCCCTTCAAAGACTCTGTGCTCACAACCCTGCTTCTCTCCCTTCCATGCTCCTCTCATGGCTCAGCCACTGTTCGTCCCCCCTGCCTGGGTCTACACCTAATTCGCAGCTCAGCTTTCAGAATGGATATAGACTCCAAGCACTCGTACCCCACTGATCTCACTCTGGTCCACACCCCCTCACTTTATGCCCTCTCTCTGGCCTTCCTGGTTCTGCCTTGCATACCGGCCTTGATTTCTTCTTAGCACAGGCGCTGCAATACCTCTGAGATCTCAGCTCGCCGCGCCTCACACCTTCCCATCTTCTTCAAAGTAAAAGTCAACCTTGTCACGGTGTCCTTTAAGGCTCTCTTAGATTTAGTGTCCACTCCTGCCCTGACTTCCTGTCTATGTTTCCTCAGGAGCACACACACACCTTCAGCTATGGTGGCTGCCTGCTGCTACCTAGTCACCCGAGGCCCTGACCAGCTGCAAGGTCTTTGTAATCTCTCTTCCTGCTACCTGGTGTTCACATAGCCCCTAGATTCCTAAACTTACTTGGCCTACCACCCCTTTTTACAGGAAAAAAAAAATCACACATTGTCCACCTGACCATTAAAATCTTTTGTACTATTGCCCCTAATTCAGGATACGGTTTGGGTGTCTGCTTGTGTAGCGCCCCTGGATGCTTTGAGGCCCAGACATCGTCACTGGACTGTTTCACTGCTACCCAACGGGCAGTACCGCCCCCTTTGGGAAAAACTGGGATAGTCTCTGGACTCTCATTTTACTCAGAACTCCGTTCACATGTCATCTTACAGGAACAGCCTCGGGGTTTCTGTAGACAAGCAAAACCAGTAAAACATGTATGTAAATATATTGAGAAAATTGTACTTCGTGACTCACACACATGGGGGGGTTAGCACGTCCCATATCCGTGGGTCCAGTGGCAACTTGGAGACCTCTGCTGGTTCATGGGGTAGCAGAGGAACAGATGTCTGCAGGTTTATGAACTAGAACTGCAGGCCAGGCGTTAAGCAAAAACATAACAAAGAATCGAGACGGCTAACCACGATGACAAAATACAACAGAAATAAACCCCCATAGTTTTAACTGTTCGAGATTTTAGCTATTCAAGTCAGAGTTATCATTTTAATTTCCTATAGTCATCTTCAGTACTCTCATCTGGTAACCAGGTTCTTCCCATTCCTCAGTTTCATCGGAAAATCACTGGAGACTTATTCGCTGAGTAGCTCCTGCAAATGTATTTTGGCCTTCCGCTCTCATCCATTCCCTTCTGAAAACCAGAATCTCGCCTGCTAAGCTTTGATACTATTCCCTTCTTCCGATTTGGATTATATAATTTACAATCCATGGATAACAGATGTTGGTGTGCTTCTTCCATGTGGATTAGTTGACATCTCACTTAGATGGCTGCTTGTTTGGAAACAAGCCTTTAAGATCCCAGATGCTGTTCTGTCTGATTAGTGGGGCACCATCTAATTTCTTCACCAATGCTACCCTTAAGGGACCTGATCTCATTCAAGAACTTTTTGAAGCCCCCTTGTATTCTTGACCTTGATAGCTAAAGGTACACTGCTTCTGACAGGTATAAAGAAAAAGACATTGATTAAAGCAATAGCTATGTGCTGTCTTCCAGGAAATGTACTAATGTGCTCAAGCAGTGAAACCACATCTGGATTAGCAGTTACAATCAGAGCCACCACTGGTTAAGTTTATATCAATTCACTGTCACTCTCTTAAGATCCTTTTTTTTTTTTTTTTGCACAAGACAGATAGGTAAGTTGAATGAGATTGTGGTGGAAATCATCCCCCTCCATTCTTCAAGTCTTTATGGTGACATTAATCTCTGCAGGTTCTCCAGCAATGTAATACTGCTTTTGGTCTAATATTTCTTTGAGGAAAGTTCTAATGGCTTCCACTTGGCCTTTCTTACTGTAATAACCCTTTCTCCATGTGTCAGGGATCCAAAATTCTGCCAATTGCATATTCTGGACCTGGAGAGATTATTACAGGATTATTTCAGAGACCACTGTACCCACTGTTGGATAGGCATGAGCTGACATTTGGGCCTCCTAGAATGAGTGTCAGTTTAGTGCCATAGGGATCCTTTGAGAAATATTAACTATCTATATTCTGACAGTGTAGTGGATTTCTACCTCAGAGGATTCATAGGAGTTGTGGGCCTATACACTTGCTCATCTTGGAATTGATAGAGCCCTCTAAGCATCCCCTGAATGTGTGGGTATGTCCATCTTGATAAATCTACTCTAACATTCCAATTAACTTCAGCTTTTAGATCCCTTTTCCAGTATATAAAAGCAATTCAACTTCATTCAGTATAGGCCACTTCATAGTCCTCATTGTCGTCCCGCAACAATGTAACTACTAGGTACTTTTCTGACGCCGTGAGCTGAAACATCGAATGAAGACTTGCCACTTGGCAGGCTCATAGCACTACACTCAGACTGACACAGTTCCCACACCTAATCCCGAGGCCTTTGTTTCTCCTTGTGTTCAGTAGGAAAAGCAAGCAGTCTCTGTCTGGAGTATGCCATACCTCCTCCTGGGCCACACTTTATGCCTCAAAGAAGTCGTGTCACGGGACAGTGGACTTCACACTAGTTATTGTTCTAAAAGCAAAAAGTGCATCTTGCAAAGCATTTGCCTCATACAAAGATTCCTGGGACACAGCTGTGGGACTATGGTCAGATGAGGATAAGAGGGCTGATTTTACTCTCGAAGGTGATTCAGGCAAAGAAGGTGGGTTAATCCCTTCAGATGGGGGCAGGAGGCTGGTCCTTCTGAAAATAAAAAAAGGTAATTCAACAATAAGGGCTCCATGTCCCTAGCTTGATCCTTTTATTGTCCACATTTTCCCATCTCAATTTTCAGGATCTCACATCTTCCCCGTCAAACCTTTCAACATAAGGGATTCAGTTGATGGTGTAATTAGCTATTCTTCAGCTAGGACTCAGGAATGATGGTGGTGTGTGGGTTACAAACTGGACTGTTAGCTAAAGGTCAGCGATTTTAAAAGCACCAGCCACGCCCCAGGTAAAAGATGAAGTTTGTGCTCCGATAAATATTTATAGCCCCCAGAGCCCTCGAGGACATTCGATTTTGGCTTATGCAGTCACTGTGCATTGCAGCCAACTCAGTGGTAGTGAGGATAAGACTCTGGATGGGTTTTCAGCAATCTCAACACTGCTACAAGAAATAAGACTTTATTTCAAGACCCAAATAGCAACTTTCAGGTCCTTTATGTACTGCTTGAGCCAGGACTTTGAAGCTCTGGACTCATCATTTTCTCTTTCCGCGTTGTGTATCTGAAAGCTGAACCAGCCAGCTTCACTATGCTTGTGGGTGTAACAAAAATGTTGAAAGATAATAATGAAATAGTAGTCACTCACAGCATTGTCTCTCACAGATGTTTGATCTAATGGTGGGGATATTATGCTTGTCTTTATTGCCACCTCATGCCATGGATTACTATGCCTCTTTACTATTGGAAGTCGAGCAATTAGTACTTTTAAATCCAGCCAGACTTGAGAATAAGTTCAGAAAGCATGCTGTAGTGGAGTTAACAAACCCAGGGACAAGAGAACTACAAGTGCTCCAAAATCAGTGATGAGGATGGTGTAAGAGGCCTAGTAGGGCTTGATCAAGGACAATGTAACTGAGAGGAATTACTGAAACTCAAATGAAGGCTGAGCATGATAGTGGGACAAGAGAAAAGTAAATGGAAATAGAGGAAAGAACTACAAGGCAAAGGGCATTTATAGAGGTCTAAGTACAGGTGTGTACATATGTAAATATATTTATATATGATGATGGGGAAATAGATCTATGTGCATATAGTTATAGATTTAGTATTAAGGTAGCAGATGGACATTGGGCCTCCACTCAAGTACTCCCTCAATGTCAGAACACTTTGTTCTATTAAGCTGGTATTCCATGAAGCTCACTTTCCTGACATGATCGCTGAAGACAAATGGGTACATAAGCAAATGTGGTGAAGAAAGCTGATGGTGCCCAGCTATCAAAAGATATAGCATCTGGGGTCTTAAAGGCTTGAAGGTAAACAATTGGCCATCTAGCTCAGAGCAACAAAACCCACATAGAAAAAGCACAACAACCTGTGTGATCATGAGGTGTCGAAGGGATCAGATATCAGGCATCAAAGAACAAAAAATCCTATCATGGTGAATGAGGGGAAGTGCAGAGTAGGGACACAAAGCCCATCTTTAGGCAACTGGAGATCCCCTCACAGAAGGATCATGGGGAGGAGACAAGCCAGTCAGGGTGCAGTGTAGCAATGATGAAACATACAACTTTCCTCTAGTTCTTAAATGCTTCCTCTCCCTCCCCCGCCATCATGATCCCAATGCTACCTTACAAATCTGGCCAGAGGATGTAGACTGATACAGATAGGAAATGGAAACACAGGGAATCCAGGATGGATGAACTCCTCAGGACGAGTGGTGATACCGGGAGTGTCAAGGGAATGTAGAATAGAAAGGGGGAACCAGTCACAAGGATTTACATAAAACCCCCTCCCTGGGGGACAGACAACAGAAAAGTGGGTGAAGGAAGATGTCGGACAGTGTAAGACATGACAAAATAACAATTTATAAATTATCAAAGGTTCATAAGAGAGGGGGACTGGGGAGAGGGGGGAAACAAGGAACTGATGCCAAGGGCTCAAGTAGAAAGCAAATGTTTGAGAATGATGATGGCAACAGATGTACAAATGTGCTTGACACAATGGATGATTGTGTGGATTGTGATAAGAGATGTAAGAGTTCCCAAGGAAAGTATATAACTAAAAAAGAAAGAAAGCATTCTGTGTTGGGCCGGGTTGACTAGAGAAACAAATCCAGAGATACTCATATATGTATAAGAAAAAGTTTTATCTCAAGAAGTAATTATGGATCAATAAAACATTCCATCCCAGTCCAGCTCTTCAGTCTATAAGTCGCTCTTCAGACTCATTAAGTCACATGCAATGATGTAGAATGCAGGACAATCACAGGCCAGTGGGTTTAGTTATGTGGATCCAACTGACCGTATCGTAGTGCTTGCAGCAGCCAGGAAAGTGAAGGCACAGAGAGTGGGGGAGGTGCCCAGGACCCTGCTTATGAGAAAGTCTCGCCCACAGAGAGTCACCATCAGGGTGTGACCTGATTGACAGACTAAACTCTACCCTTACACTTTCATATATCTTCAAGTTGACATGAAATGATGTAACTACCACTTATTCTTTGAGTTTTGTTCTTCTAGAATCACTCTTGGTGCCAAAAAGCTAAGTCTGAGTTCTCGAGAGGGGTGCATCAGTGAGATGCACACATACATACATATAAAGAGATTTGCTGCATGGTAGGGGTTTATGCAGTTGTAGAGGTTGGCAAGTCCCAAACCTACCGTTTGTGTCCAGTGGAAGCTAAGGATTTCTGATGACTTGTGGGGTTGTAGGACTGGTGAATCCACGACCTGCTGGTTAGGATGGAGACTTCTTCAGGTTTATAACACAGGAACTGCAGATCAGGCAACTAGAGTGCAGGTCAAGAAAGAGAGCAAACTTTGCCACAACTTCCACTTCGATAAAGGAAGCTGGCCACACTCCCGAGGCAATTTCCCTTTCAACTGATTGGCTATTCATATCAGATCACAAAAATGAAAGTTGATTCCATTATGAAAAAGCACCTGTCAGACTGATGAGAATCACAGTCTAGTCAAATTGAGGTTTACATTAGTCGTTACAGTTCCCTCAACCAACTAGCTGCCCCCCTCTTGCTCCTTGCTTGGTTTTCTCAGCACTTCCCCCATATGGCATACTAAGTTTGGTTCTCATTAGCATATGTGGTGCACAGCCCAGAGACTACGTTCACCACTGCTTCGCTAGTGCTAGAGCAAGACCTGGCATGTGGGCGCTTACTGACTATGTTCTACAAGTGAAATTTGGTGTTGACTGAACCCCATGCTGGGATTCTTGTGCCCTTGTATTTTGAATGAGGTCATTGCTAGTGTTTCCTGTCATTCACATCTGTGAAACCGTATGGGTTTGGCAGAAAGCTCAGACCCAGGAAACAGCAGTGGGGGTCAGGGCCACAGTGATTCCTAGGGCAAGGGGCAGTAAAGAACCAAAAATTGTTGTCATTCTTTGCAATTCATTATTGTATCGTACAATAGCCTTTCTGAGAACTGTTGATTTGTGACTCTTGGGTCTTCCGGTTAAACTGATTCCCACAATTTCCCTTAAATTTTCTCCAGTACATAATTCATCACACCCTCAGTTGGAGGTCTCACTTCAGGGTAACAAGAAGTGTCATACACGCAATATTTTTGTTATATCCTTAAGAGCCTAAAGTTATCATTTCAACGACCGTGGAATGAACAGGGTCGGGAGCATGTACCCCTTCCCTGCACTCACAGTAATGGGTGGCTCTCTTCCCTCTCTAGTTTGAAAACAGCGTGAAGTCCAATTTGCTGCTCAAGGAGCTTTATGTGGAGAACGCACACCTGCTAAAAGCCCTCCAGGTTACTGAAGAGAAACAAAGAGGAGCTGAGAAAAACAGCCTCATCTTGGAAGAAAAACTCAGAGCTCTCAACAAATTAATCAGTAAGATTTCTCCGGCATCCCTCTGTGTGTAAAGACTGCTTGCTTTCTTGGAATTTATTCTGAAAAGAAAATCTTAAAACCTGAGCCACTGTGATGCCTTAATCACTTGCAGCTTATTGGCCATGGTCCTCAGACACAGGGCGACTGTGGTGTCTGGCTCGTTCCAGCAGCATCTGCTCTGTGCCAGATCCTGGGAACATACACGTGTTGGACAAGAGCACATTTTTATAAAACTCCCAATTTTACCACTGGGAAAACATGATGGAAACACTTGGTCAGGCCTGACAGAGAAAGTGGGTTAAGATAATGCAGTTCCAATACTGCATTTTCGACTTAAGCTCTCATTGCCATCGAGTCAATTACAATTCGTAGTGACTTTGGCTTCAAAGATTAAAATGTAAAGTAGGGCTCTAGACAGCTTTATCATATTTTTCCTTTTAAATTTCATTTATGTTTTCTTAAGCAGACACACAACAAAACATACATCACTTCAGCAGTTTTTAATGTATACAGTTTGCTGATACAGATTTTATTCCTCCGGTCTGTAGCCATTTTCAGCTTTTTTGAGTTGTTGCTCATCTGTTAGCATAAATTCACTCCCCTTAGAGTTCCAGGGGAGTCCAGGTGGCATGGTGATGACAGCGCTGGGCTGCTAGCCACAAAAGCAGCACTTTAAATCCAACAGACTTGGGAGAAAGACATGGCTGTCTGCTCCCATGAAGAGTTGCGGTCTCAGAAACGCACAGGGGCAGGTCTACTCGGTCCTGTAAGGTCATTGTGAATCAGAATTGATTTCATGGCAGTGTGGTTGGCTTTGTTTTTTGTTTAAAGTCCCAGGCAAATACTTCAAGTTGTTTTCCATTTTATTCCACATACATAGTTGTTAAAAGATCATCAAGCTCAAAGCAGACTTTTTTTTTACTAGTTAAGCCAAACTATTACTTGGTTTCAAGAAGACATTATGATACATTTCTGGTTTAAGGCAATAGTTTTAGGAGTTCAGCACCCTCCATGGCTCCAGAAAGTTGGGAATTGTGAGAATTTTATATTCTTGTCTGTATTTTTGCCCCATTTTGTTCAGGATCCTTCTCTGAACTCTTTGATCAAAATGCTCAGCAGTGGTAGCCAGGCACCATGCAGTTCATTTGGACTCGTGACAAAGGAGGGCATTGTTTATGGAGGCAGCTAATTAGCCATGCATTCCAGAATCCTACTCTATTCCATTCTGTTGTTCCACATGAATCGACACCAACTGTGCCTGACAACTGAAGGAGGAGGTAGAACAGAAGCACCAAACATGTTAATAAGCCAAATAATGGTATGTCCCATGAAACCATTACCCTGAACCTAAGAGCTTTACTGTCTGGTTATTCAGCTCTGTCCTCTGTTACACTTCCCAATGGCTGCTGAGTGCAGACTTTCCAGAAGGGCTTCCCTCTGTAAGCAGAGTGTCCTCTAGACAATAAAGGGGAGGACTCTTGTTCGTTTGGAACCACTTTACCACATGTAAATATTGGTACTGTGGTTACATCTGTAGGCTTGTATTTATTGTACATTAATCTTTTTTTCATTGGAGTGTTTTTGCACTGGGAATTGAACTATATGTTAAAAAAGATAAAAATATAGTTTTATACCAAAATTGATGGTCATTTGTTTATCTGAATGTACTACTGTAATGTGAAATGAGTCACTGTATTTGCAGTTTTTCAATTAAAAAATTTCAATTTTGTCCTTTGTTCTTCAATTATAAAATATCTCAAATAATTAGAAAATACAGTTTTAGGAGAAAACCCATATACCCATCAACTAGATACATTTAATATAATATTTTGAAATTTTTCTTTTTAAAAGGTATAAAATATTTTAGATAGAGGTGAAGGTCGTATTCTATTGATTGCAACCTTTTACTCGTCCTAAAGGCACGCACTATCCCAAAGATGGTAAGTAAGTGTCCTGGTCTCTTTGTACATTTATTATATATGCATTATATAGTCTTGATTAGTGTCCACTCTTTTACTTTTGCATGTATCCATTGGAACGGCTACACAGAAACTCACAGACAAAATGCGTGATGAAAGAATTTAATAACTCAATAAGTTATAGTGCCAAGAGAAATGCTCAGGGTAGGTGTTTAACAGGACACATTACAGAGTTTCAGGTATGCTAATAAACACCCGAAGTGGCATACAACTCTGCTATGAGCCTCAACCCAAAGACATTCAGCTCAGGCTCTGGTCAAACCCAGGTCAGCAAACCCAGGTCTCCGAATTAAGTGCCCAGACTGAAGGACCAGGAAAACGTCAGTCTTCACAACCTAGAAATTGAAAACATTGTTCGGCACCCAGCTACCATGACCAAGTGTTATGAAAAGGATCACAACAGAAGGTTCTGTCTAGAGTGGGGGAGAAGTTAAGAACATAACCCTAAAGGATGCCAGGTTTACTGATCGAACAGAGATAGGCAGGACCTCCAAGATTTGCACTCTTCCCCTGCAGATCGGGAACTGAACTCAAATGGTACATTGACGGTATTGCTGCAATTAATGGGTTGAATCAGAATGCATATGAATTGTGGTAAATGATGTAAAAATATCACCTGATCTTTTGAGGGCAGGCCAGGTATGAGTGATAGGCTTTTTCACTGGGGTCAAGGAGGGGAGCCAAGCCCTTCTTTCAAAAGATATTTTTAATTAAAAGTTTCTTTTTTCATATAACACTGTTTAGGAATGAATAAAATGTAGCACAAAACCTGTCTCTTTCAGCACTGCCATGTTCCCAAACATGCTCCGCAGTGTTCCCCTTGCTCATATGATAAATATGATTATATCTATCCATACTTGTTTTATGAAAAATGCTTACACTGTACAAGTTGTAAAGCGGTCCTTCAAAAATTAAGGACTGTAAAAATTGTCCTTCAAAAAAAAGTTAAGTATTCCAAGATAAAAGCTGAGCGTTCATAGCTATTAGAATCCCATACAAGAAAACTTAAAGCCAGTCCTCCAACGTGAGAAATGTGAAGGAATGATACTAGAAAGTCACTCAAAGTTGAACACAAAAGGGAAAATGATGAGAACAAATGTACAAATGTGCTTGAAAATTGATATATTTATGGATTGTGATAAGAGTTATACAAGCCCCCAATAAAACTATTTTTTAAGTTGTACGAGCCCCCCAAAACCTGATTTAATAAAAAAGAAAGAGCTAGATCTGGAAATGGTGGAATGTCACCTGGCTTATATTCTTTTCTTATTTTTTGTACAATGACTATATTCCTTTCTCTCTTTTTTAATCATTTTACCACAATCCATATCTACACCCATTGTGTCAAGCACATGTGTACATTTATTTCCATCATCATTCTCAAAATACTTTCTTTCTACTTGAGGCCTTGGTATCAGCTCCTCATTTTTCCCCTCCCTCCCCACCCCCTTCCCTCATGAACCCTTGACAATTTATAAATTACTATTATTTTGTTATGTCTTACACTGTCCAACATCTCCTTTCACCCACTTTTCTGTTGCCTGTTCCTCAGGGAGGGGCTTATATTGTAGATCCTTGTAATCGGTTCCTCCATTCTATCCCACCTTTCCTCCACCCTTGAATTATCGCCACTCTCACCACTAGTCCTGAGGGGTTCATCTGTCCTGGATCCCCTGTGTTTCTTTCTGTACCCGTGTACATCCTCTGGTCTAGCCAGATTTTAAGATAGAATTGGGATCATGATAGTGGTGGGGAGGAAATATTTAAGAACTAGAGGAAAGTTGACTCATCCTTCCCTGTGGTCCCTCTGTGGGGAGATTGTTCCACTATCTACAGATGAGCTTTGGATCTCTGCTCCAGCCCTCTCGTTTTTATTTGTTATGTGTCTGCTGATGCCCAGTTCCTATGACTCCTCATGATCGCACCAGCGATGTGCTTCTTCCATGTGGACTTGTTGCTTCACTGCTGAATGGCAGCTTGTGTGACATCAAGCCTTTTAGACCCCAGACACTATATCTTTTAATAACCGGGCACCATTTGCCCTCTTCACCACATTTGTTTATGCACCTATTTTGTCTTCAGCGATTGTGTCAGGAGGGTAAACATCTCATGCTGCTGACTGGTTAGAACAAAACTTTCTCTTTTTTAAAAAATTTATGTATTGGGGCTCATGCAATTCTTATCACAATCCACACATACATCAATTGTGTAAAGCACACTTATACATTCATTGCCCTCATCATTCTCAAACTTCGCATTCCGCTTTGGTTCCTGGAATAAGCTCCTCATTTTCCTTTTTTCTCTCCCTCTCCCTCCCCGCTCCCCTCTCCCTCATGAACCCTTGATAATTTATAAATTATTATTTTATCTTATCTTACACTGCCAGGCGTCTCCCTTCACCCACTTTCCTGTTGCCCATTCCCCAGAGAGGAGGTTATATATAGATCCCCGTGATTGGTTTCCCCTTTCTACCCCTCCTTCCCTCCCGGTATCACCACTCTCACTGTTGGTCCTGAGGGGGTTCATCTGTCCTAGATTCCCTGTTTCCAAATCCCAACTGTACTGCTGTGCATCCTCTGGTCTAACCAGGTTTGCAAGGTAGAAGTGGGATCATGATAGTTGGGGGGAGGAAGTGTTTAAGAACTAGAGGAAAGTTGTGAGTTTTGTTATTGCTACACTGAAGCCTGAGTGACTCATCTCCCCACTACCGCTCTGCAATGGATGTCCAGTTGTCTACAGATGGGCATTGGGTCCCCATAGAACAAAGTGTTCTTGAATGGAAGGAGGATATGAGTGGATGCCCAAAGTCCATCCCCTACCTCAGGGTATTGCCATATAAATATATGTACATGGGCCAATACCTCTATTTTTGTAGATTAATGTATTTACATATGCACACCACTATGTTTATACCTCTATCCATTGCTTTGCTTCCTTGGTCCTTCCTCTGTTGCCTTTTACCTTCCTCATGTCCCACTGCCACTTTCCCCTTATTTCTGCCTCTTGGTAACCCCCTTAGCTAGTCTGCTGTTGCTCCAACATTACCACCACCCCCACCTTGGATCCCTATATCCTCATTACTGGCTCTGACACCCCAGTTGTTCCCCTGTCCATGGCGCAGCCTGCTCAGCACCCCCTTCCTCCACCACTCTGACCTCCCAGGTCTCCTTGGAACCGTTGGTCCCAATGCTCTCACCTCAAGCATGCCTCCCATACCTATCCTATATAGGTAGGTACACCGACTATGACATAGCCCAAAATGATTTTTTAAAATAAAAATAGTAAATCAATAAGAAAAATTTTTTAAAAAGAGAAAAGAACTATACAAAAATCCTGGGTCTCTTCGCTGGCCTTCAAGACTGTCCAGGAGCTGCCTCTCCCAGCCTGGAGTGCATGTAGACCCTACTATGAAGCACCAAACCATGAGGACAGCATGGTCACACGGAAGGATGCAGGAAGAGAGAGAGCTACAGGCTAGGGAGAGGAGCCAGCATGCCACACCCACACAGAGGCAGGCCAGGAGAGAGGAAGAGAAAGAGAGCGGGACTAGACCCCACGCTGGCACGCCAGGCTCGGAGGATGACGTCCCTGGGGGAAGCTAATGGGACACAGAGGGAACTGGACAACTGACAACAGCTGGTGGCATGCTGTCCCCTTGCTGGAGCAGACTGCGACAAAGTATATTTCTTGATCACAATTGAATGTAAACAGAATTTGGTAACACATTGAAACTGAAATACACAATTATATGGAAATTAAACCATTATACAAACAACCAGTGAATATTTAGAGTCAAATGAAAATGAAGATACAACACACGAAAACATTTGAGACTCTGAAACTGTTAGGGTGGGGGAAGGGAAGTATACTTATTACCAATTAAGTGAAGGTTTACAGAGAAGTTCATCAGTTTTACATCGAAAAATTCATACACATTGATTTTGCACATCCACTCCAATACCTTCCATGTGCCATCCTACTTCCCCACTGGGCTTTCTCTTACCATCACTCCTTCTTTAGTAACCCTCTGGACTTTGTCATTGGGTAAATGCTGCCCTTTGGGTTTTAAGCTGTTGATGGTTTTAAAAAAGGTCATTTCAGTTCCACGCCTAGAGGACATTGGTTATATTCTTGGGGTATGCTACTAGATTCCATTCAACCAGTAAACCCAGTCTGTTTTATGATCATGAGTTCTGTTCCACATTTTATCCCCATTCCATTGAGGACCTTCTAATGTGATTGTGTTCAGAGTAATAGGTAGCGGTAGTCAGGCACCATTTAGGTTTTCCAAGCTCAAGATTATAGAGACTAATGTTTGGGTTGTTCATCATTCTATTGTAATAATTGTATTCAACATGTCTTTTGACTTCACTCTTGTTTCCTCCGAGTGCAGAGAGACCAATAGTTACTACTGGCTGCTCATGCACAGTTTTTCTTATTTAAGTCACTTTTTTAAAAAACAAAAATTTCAAAAGAGGACCTGATGCAAGGGGCTTAAGTGGAGAGCAAATGCCTTGAGAATGATTGGGGCAGGGAATGTATGGATGTGCTTTATACAATTGATGTATGTATATGTATGGATTGTGGTAAGAGTTGTTTGAGTCCCTAATAAAATGTAAAAGAAGAATAGAGAAAAAAATGATTAGGGCAAAGACTGTACAGATGTGCTTTATACAATTGATGTATGTATATGTATGAACTGTGAAAAGAATTGTATCAGCCCCAATAAATTGTTAAAAAAATAAATTTAAAAAAATTCCTTTTATTTTTTTTGTACTGTCCGACGTCTCCCTTCACCAACTTTTCTGTTCTGTTTTAATGTAATTTTTATCATTAAACTGTGAGTCTAATGGTAACAAAATAGAACGTGTGTGTGTCTGTGTTAAAATAGTCATTAAAGAATGGAATTCAGAGACAGAGAATTTTTTTAAGTTTTTAAAAATATTTTCTATTGTTACTTAGGTGAAGGTTTATAGAGCAGACATCAGTTTTACATTAAATAACTCGTTAAATCTACCATTGTCTTTTCATTTCCAATATTTTTTGCCAATCTCTTGTTTTATATTGTCTTCCCTTCACAAAAATAACACCTGTCTACCCTCTAGCTTCCACAGACAGAGAACTTATTGTTGACAAAGGCCTAAAAAACATTAAATGGGAAGCAGACACCTCTTCAATAAATGCTATTGGAAATACTGGCTATCCACTTGCAGAAGAACAAAAAAAAAGACGACTGCCTCACCCATGCACAGAAACAAACTCAAGATGGATCAAATTCCTAAATGTAAAACCCAAAGCTCTCAGGATCAGAAAACTGGGACAAAACTAGGAACCCTAGTGCAGTAGATGGGCTATCAGAAATAACAAAGCTGACACAATCCATAGAAAACAAAATAGTGGGACATATTAAAAAATAAAAAACATGCATACATTAAAAGACTTCATTGAAAGAGTAAAAAGACCCATAGACTGGGAAAAGATATTTAGTAATGACATAACAAAGGACTAATTACTAAAATCTACAGAATTTACAAGGTGGCAAGAAAAACAAACTAGTAGCCCTATGAAAAAGTGGGCAAAGGACCGGAGCAGATGATTCACAAAGGATGATACGCGAATAACTAATAAACATATGAGTAAGTTCTCTCAGTCATTAGCTATCCAGGAAATGCAAGTGAAAGCAACCATGAGATACCACCTAACACCCATAACTGTAGCCCAGTTAAAGTAAAAAAGCTGAGAACAGCAAATGTTGGAGAGTGTGTGGTGAGATAGGAACTCTTATCCTCTGCTGGTGGACTTGTAAATATGTACAGACACTCAGGAAGGCAGTATGGCGATACCTAGAACAGATGGCAACTGAACTACCATATGATCCAGCAATACCATTACTGAACATATACCCCAAAGAAATAAAAAACATCATAAGCAGACATTTGCTCCCCCATGTTCATCACAGCACAGCTCACAATTGCTAGAAGCGGCCTCCATTCCCAACAATGGATAAAAAACCTCTGGTACATAAACCTGATGAGTACTGCGCATGCCTGAAGAACAGCAATGAGACCCCTCACGTCGTGGAGGGCTCTGGAAGACATGCTGAGGGAAGCGAGTGAAGCACGAAAGGACAAGCACTGTGTGAGTCCAGAGCAGCAGGAACAAGCAGCAGAAGGGGCGCAAGCTCAAGTGTGCAGGCCATGCAGTCGTCTGGCTGGGGTCAGACAGGCCGCTAACGAGCTGGACCAGTGCCAATGACCTACACATCATCTGCTCCTGGTGAGTATAGTGTAGGTCACTTGGCCGGAGGTCACCTCACGACAGCTGGGATCAAATGGAGGGTGCGAGGGGGTAGTGGCTGTTCGCTGAATAGTAGCCATTTAGATCTGTGGTGAGGTCTCCCAGAGAGGGAGGTAGCCCCGTCGGAGGAATGGGGTTTACTGATGAGAGGTGCCGCACAGGAGATGAAAGGGAATGGTCAAATTTGGGGGTACATAGGTGCATGCCTGTTGAAGGGAGGGGAGGGAGAGCTAACCTCCAGGTGGGGGACAAAAGACTGAGGATGCTCTTGGCAACAATAAATGGGAGGTGTCGTCAGTGGCATGCAATGGGTGGGCAGAACTGGTGTAGGGCATCTGGGGGGGGGGGTATCCCAGGAAAGCAAACCAGGTGCCATAAAATGCTGGGACACCCAATCCTGGATCTTTGGGGTGCATGCATGCTCCAGAGGCTACATCAGTGAGCCCCATATGGGAATCCCACTGGGTGAACTAGACTCTACCTCAGACACACTTGTAACATGAGGACTTAAGCGGGAAATACATGGTGCCTGAGGAAGCAGAAAACAGCTGTACCAAGAGTGGTGTACTGATGGTTGGTGGACAAATAAGGTCATGTTACATCAACCCCCTTTATGCTGGGTTAAGATATCTAGTATTCTGGAAATCTTGTGACAGCCCCTCTACTGTGTGTTGCATGTGCTTGGGTATATTAAGGTGTGTCTCAGGGGTGCAGCACCATGGGGGTCACTTTCTTGAAGCTGTTATTTGTTTCTGCTCTTTAGTAAATGAGACCCAGAGACTTTGAGAAAGAAAATATAACAATAGTTTGGGGGGGGCGAGGATAAAGAGGGTCGGGGGAAGTAAGAGGGAGATGATGTCAAGTAGTCTAGGAGGGAAATGTATGTGTGGAGACTGATTGTGGCAGCAATTTTACAATTCTGTTTGATGTGATTGAACTATGGAATAATATGACATTTGTATTTACTCCTAAGTTAGCAAATTTTTTAAAAAGCATAGATTCAGGAATGGTTTGGGGGCTCACACTTAAAAAGAATTATCATGGCCCTGCTCAGTACTCACCTTCATGAAATGATCACTGAAGATAAAGGTACTACAGCGAAGTGTCGCAAAAAAGTAGATAGTAGCACTCCCTCAATGTATGAATACTTTCTTTTATTAAATTGGCATTCTGTGATGCTCACCCTCCCGACACAACTGCTGAAGCCAAAGCGGGTGAACAAGTAAATGTGAAGAAAGCTGATGGTGCCCGGCTATCAAAAGAGATAGTGTCTGGGGTCTTAAAGGCTTGAAGATATACAAGCGGCCATCTAGCTCAGAAGCAACAAAGCCCACATGGAAGAACACACCAGCCTGTGTGATTGCATGGTCCCGAAGGGAACAGATATCAAAGAACAAAAACTCAAATCATTGGCTGCACACCTCCATGATACAATCACCGAAGACAAACAGGTGCATAAGCAATTGTGGCGAAGAAAGCTGATGGTGCCCGACTATCGAAAGAGATAGTGTCTGGGGTCTTAAAGGCTTGAAGGTGAACAAGCGGCCATCTAGCTCAGAAGCAATAAAGGCCACATGGAAGAAGCACACCAGCCTGTGCAATCACGAGGTGCCAAAGGGACCAGGTATAAGGCATCATGCAATATATATATATATATATACACACACACACACACACACACACCATAGTGAATGAAGGGGGAAGTGCAGAGTGGAGACCCAAAGCCCATTTGTCGGCCACTGGAGATCCCCTCATAGAGGGGTTTAGGAGAGGAGATGGGTCAGTCAGGGTGCGATGTAGTACCGATGAAGAACACAGCTTTCCCCCAGATCCTGGATGCTTCCTCCCGCCACCTACCATGATCCGAATTCTACCTTGCAGGACTGGATAGGGCAGAGGTTGTACACTGGTGCATATGAGGGCTGGAGGCACAGGGAATCCAGGGTGGATGATACCTTCAGGACCAGGGGTGTGAGGGCCGATGCTGGGAGAGTGGAGGGTGAGTGGGTTGGAAAGGGGGAACTGATTACAGGGATCCACATGTGACCTCCTCCCTGGGAGATGGACGGCAGAGAAGGGGGGGGGGCGGTAGACTCTGGATAGGGCAAGATATGACAAAATAACAATCTATAAATTATCAAGGGCTCATGAGGGAGGGAGGAGCGGGGATGGAGGGGGGAAAAAAAGAGGACCTGATGCAGAGGGTTTAAGTGGAGAGCAAATGCTTTGAAAATGATTAGGGCAAATAATGTATAGATGTGCTTTTACAATTGATGTATGTATATGTTTGGGTTGTGATAAGAGTTGTATGAACCCCTAATAAAATGTTTTTTTAAAAAGTACTAAATCTAAAAAAAAAAACAGAGTGGCTGAATTACAACACTAACTGAACCCTCTACTTAGAATGATTTCTGATGTTAATAGGAGAGCATGGATTGGGACTAAATGGGAACCTGAAAGTTACGGTGGAGAGGACTGTGCTACGCTGAGTTTTCTAGAGAAATAAATCAAACTACACTCAAATAACTTTATAGCAAAAATAAATTTACATCAGGAAGCCCAGCCCAGTTCAACTCAAGTCCATGGGTCAGATGCTAGATGAAGTCCCCTTTAGACTCACCCAGCTTCCAGCCAATGAAGCAAAGGCAAAGCAGGAATCGGGAAAATCACAGGCCAGTAGGGGCAAGAGCATCTGGATGTAAGGTCAGCAGGAAGAGGGCAGGGCACTGCAGCTCCTATGATCAGCAGGCCGGCTCGGCCATGAATCCTAGAGATGCAGAATCAAGGTAAGCAGGATGGAGGGAGAGGGAAGGAAAGTTGTCCATGGCATCTCTCTAAATTGGGCACCTCCTCCAAGGAGAGGGCCTTATTGAGATTGAACTCTACCCATACTTTCACACAGATGCATCAAACTGATATAAAATCGAACCATCATAGGGACACACGGAAAGATTATTCTCAGAAATATCAGAACATGGATCCTTGACATGCCATTGAGTTACTTCAGCCAACAACACTACCACTCACATCTGAAGAGTTTAATCCATCATTAGTAAAGCCATTGTCCCCTCCACCTGCACTTGAGCTTAGCCCAACTTTCCCTGCTGATAGGGAACCTCGAGTTGTATCTGGAGCATTCCCTGCAGCAGATGCCTTGCAAGATAATGCTGACACTTGCTGGGAAACACCTTCGACACTCATGCCTGCTTCGACACTGCCTCTAAACTTGTCTCAGTAATCCCAAAGGTGACCTCCAAATATTGATCCAGAAAGAGCTGTGCTATCCTCTTAAAGGACTGCTAGCATTTTCTAGTATGTACAGGCAGAGACCCGAGGAATGTGTGCGGGAGTGAGATGATGATGCAAGGAGCGAACGGTTGCATCAGTCTGAATGTGTTGACGTGGACCAACTAAGCACTGATCCTTCAGTCAGTGTTTCAGCACCAGACGTTAGGACAGAATCTAATAGTTTATCTGTTTGGTTTACTGAAGCAAAGCTTCTGCAGTGGCTTAGAGCAAGTTAAGTTGAAGTACCAGACCTAGCTTGGTATACTTTAGAGGATTAAGGGAATGGGCGTGTTTCAGGGCAGACCCATAGACTCACAAATGGAATGCACTGAGGACACACCTTTTCTCTCAGTGGGAAACAAATTTCTGAAGGGATCATAAGTATCTCTAAAGACTGCTGTGATTGATATTTTATTTTGAGCCAGTTTTGACAGTGGAAAATACCCTAATTAAGACGTTTGCACATAACATGGCTGATTGGGTCCCATGGTAGTAGGCGGTAAGCAGTAGCATTTAACAGAGACAAGGTGGGTGTGGTTGCCAAATGGTTAGCAGAGTCAAAGTAGTAACAGAATAGCCTGATTTGTATGGCATTGGATACCTAAGCAGAGTGTCCCTAGGAGTGAAATAAATGAGAAACCTACCAAATCTATCATTGATCTGTACAAGTTGAAAAATTCTAGGCCAGTTGAATAGCAGTCTAATTCAAATAGCCAGATATAGAGTCGCAAATGCTCGATCAATTCCCAAAAATTGAGCCAGTTCACAAACCCTTCATTTACGGGGAAGCCAGGTCCCTTTGAGGAAGGCACCCACTACACTAATAAAAAAAATGCATAGTTAGCCTTTCTCCCAGGCCTGCCCAGTGGAAACTGCGCCTTTTATAAGTGACAATTCATTGGAGAAAGGAAATAATCAGACGTTGGGGATGGTTACTGGACATTGGCTCCAAACTGACATTAATCTAAGTGACCCTAAATTTTAAGGTCCCACAATCAGACTAGGAGCATATAAAGGTCAAGTTATAATGGAGTCTTAGCTCAGGTTGATCTCACAGGGGATCCAGTATGAGCCCAAACCTATCCTATAGTAATTTCCCTGTTCTAGAACACATAAATGGAATAGACAGACTCACTGACTGCCAGTACCCCATATGGCTACCTGACTCTAGAACATGGACTACTATGGCAGGGGCAGGAGTGGAAGCTAGTAAAGCTACCTCTACTTAGGAAAATGGTAAAGCCAACGCAATTATGTTTTCCTGGAGGGATTGCAAAGATCAGGGTGCAAAGATTGCACCATCAAGGAATTGAAGAATATAGGGCTGGAGACCATTACTTCCGAACTGAGCTGTTGTCTATGGGGGGACTAGCAAACTCTAGACCTATGTGGTTTGTAAGGGTCCAGGTATAAGCTGTGCTTACACACACACAAGCACCAGCAGCGGTTAAGCCAGTTTTTAGTGTGGGGTTTTTTAATCACTTTATTAGGGGCTCTTACATCTCTTTTATAACAATCCATACATCAGTGGAGTCAAGCATATTTGTACATATGTTGCCATCATCATTTTCAAAACATTTTCTTTCTACTTGAGCCCTTGATATCAGCTCCTTTTTTCCCTCCCTCACCCACCCTCCCACCCTCAAGACCCTTGATAAATTATTATCGTTTTCCTATCTTACACCATCTTCTGTCTCCCTTCACCCACATTGCTGTTGTTTGTCCCCCTCAGGGTGTGGGGGTTATGTCTACATCATCATTGTAATCAATTCTCTGTTTCTCCCCCTTCTCCCCCTACATTCCCCCTAAGTGGCCTACGCTGATAGTATTGCTACTCCCATTACTGTTCCTGATGTGTTTATCTGTCCTGGATCCCGTGTGACAAGAGCTCTTATCTGTACCATCTGGTCTAGCTAGATTTGTAAGCTAGAACTGGGATTTGTAAAGTAGAAGTGGGGTCATGATAGGTGGGTGGGGTGGGGTGCGGGAAGCACTAAAGAACTAAAGAAATGTGTGTCTCGTTGGTGCTGTACTGCACTCTGGCTGACTTGTCCCTCCTGTGAGGGATGTCCAATTGTCTACAGATGGGCTTTGAGTCTCCATCCGACTCCCTTCATTCACATCATATGATGGTTTGGGGTCTCCTGATGTCTGATACTGTTAGATTCCTCAGGTGGAAATACCTGGGTCATTGGCTTCCCATGAGAATGAATTCACACTGAAGCCTGGTTTGTGATCCAAGTGAATTTTTATAAAGGATAGAAGTGTAAAGGTGAAACTGAGGTACAGGGAGGAAGACAGACATAACTGACAGGACAAGGAAAGCAGAAACAGAAATAGCTTTATTAGGTGGGGCAGTAGGGCGGCTCCTGCGGCTCCCTGCCGAGGTTTCATGACCTAGGCGGACAGGTCAGGGAAGTCCCATTCAGCAGCTGGGGGTGAGGGTTTTTACAGGGGTAGTGAGGAATGTATGGCAATTAGCATATGGGGTCTGGAGACCTGGAGAATTGCTTGTCATCTCCTTGCAATTCTGACTTTTCAGGGCCCTCCACTGGGAGGCGTGGTTGACAGTACTGGTTGACTCCATTGACTCAATTAAGCTCACCTGGCCTAGATTGAGGTCCTCCCAAGAGTACTGGCTTCGTCTCAACTGCCTGAATTTATTCATGCCATCCAGCCTGGAGCAGCTTCCCACAGTCTGTAAGGGTGGAGGGAGGCCTTGGCAGGTAGAGGTAGAGGTTTCTGCCTCTAGCTCCCTAACACTTTCTGATCCCATCTACACCTTGTGATCACACAGGCTGGGCAACAATTTTATTAGAGCATAGATAGAATCATTTCCAAAGAAAGTATGTGAGTCCTTCTGGCATGGTGAAAAGGATACCTTAAGCATAGATAAAATATGCTTTGCTCCCGGAATGTAGTGGGGGCCCCTTTCACAAATTAAGAAGGGTCATTCATTGTCTAGGGGAAGACTCCTAGTTTCTAAAAGACAGTTTTAAAGGGGAGGAGTTTGCCACTCCACAGATGTACAATTAGCTTTCTAATTAGTTATTTAGACCACCCTTGAGGCTCTTTAAATTACAATCTCAGCTTTTGTCTCTGGATCAGTGTGCTGTCAGATTTATCTCCAGCAGCACTGCTGTGTGAGGACATTCATTAGGGCCTAGCTTCAAGGTTGACCTGCTTACTAACCTGTTCTCACAAGGTCTTCTGTTAATTCCCATATTGCAGGCAGAAAATGCCTCTTCTGTCCCTGTCAATTTGGTCAGTGCAAAAAACAGATGGATCTTTGAGAATGGCAGGGGGTGCCTGGAAACTTATCCAGGTGGTGACTCCAATTGCAGCTACTGTCCCAGAAATGGTTTTATTGCTTGAGTAGATTAATATCTCTTCTAGTATCTGATAGCAGCTACTAATTGGGCAAATGTGTTTTTCTCAATTCCAGTTTTAAAGGAGCAGCACAAGCAGTTTGCCTTTAGCTGTTGTGGCAGTTAGATGTTATGTCAACGTGACCCTGTGGGAAACTGTAGCACTAGTCCCACCTATCAAACAGGTTACAGCCTGATGACTCCTCCTAGGGGATATGAACTTTCAAATAAGAAAGACAATGAGAGCAGCAAGAGGAGATAAGCAGCACTTGAGAGGGGATTGAGGGGCAGCTGGGAGGAGGAGGATGACCAAGCAGCACACACTGCAGAGAACAGCGCAAAAGAGTTACTGAAAGGGATAGCACTTCCAGACCACAGGATTGTCACCATAAAGACACAAATAGACTACAACGAGAGAGCAGAAACACCAGCCAATTAGAACCGCTTAGGGCATCTCCTCGGCCGCCTGAGGGGAGATTCCCGGGTCTTTGAATTGGGAAGCTAGCTGAGGGGGTGGGGGGTACATTCCAGTGGGGTGTGATGGAGCAAAAGGATCATAATTCGAAGTGACCAGACTGGGACCAGGGAAAATAAAAATATAAATTTCTTTGGCTTCCTGCCAAGACCAGAAGACTGCCAGTGGAGATCCCCCATCTAGGACTCACTCCTAGTAGTGGGTACTTCACAGCTTACTGAGCCTCACAGGGCTGAGAACAGGGCAGCTGAAAGCAGGTGTTAAGTGATTAACACCAAGAGCTCCAGCCCCCTCCTGAGGTACCACTCAGCACAACCCCTGATCGGAAGACACCCCAAAGGCCTGGTACCTTAAATAATTGGGCCACTCTGAGGATTTATTTTCATATTACTTGTTACACATACCTGGATTGCATACACCTGACTCATTGACTAAGTATTTGCATCACAAAACAAGAAGCTGGAGCAGGTTTGGCAGGCAGAACAGGTTTTACAAGTCCAGGCAAGGAATTTATATAAGGGAGTTTATATATATCATTTGTATGATATATTACTTTACGTTTTTTCCTTCCGATCTCATTGGTTTATTTCCTAGACCCCTAACACCCCATCTACCTACTAGTTCGCACCCACAACAGAGACTAAGCTCTGTGTGAAGCTTAGTGTCCCGGACAAACATACATTAACAGCTCTCCTGCATCTTATGCTAGTATGATTTTTCCTATTACTATTATTAAAACTTTCATCTCTTACCCATTTTCTTTCATTTTCCTTTCTTTAGTCTAAATATCCAAAGTTTTACTTCATAACATCATTAACCTGTCTTTTAGTTTCACTGTACTGATCATCAAAATTTTTCTTACATTTTCAGACTCATAAAACCAAAGACTAATACTACTATCACAATATTTAAAATTGTTTTTGCTCTCAAATACTAGTACCCATTGATCCATCGTTGCAAATGAGGCATTTCAGGGCCAAATACCCCTTCCTTTAACCTACTATATAACGCTACCTGATCCTCCACCCTCTTTTTTAACCTACTGCTTCTTTCACTCTCCCAACACTCATAACATTTCCTCCCCAAATTTCATATGACTCCCTTAACACATAAATTAGCAACCTCCCTCAGACACTTAATACAAACTATCCATTAGCCCTCTACTGCACCACCTAATAGAGTTAACCAGTTCCAAATAACATCGCCTACAAAACACTCCCAATAGACTCCAAGATGACAAGGAAACAACAGAAGATATTAGTCTCACACACACACACACACACACACACACACACACACACACACAAGAGAAACAGAAACAAATAACCAAATAGCAATCAGACGTAAATGTAATACCTGAAACTGTACAAGTTATGGATTTCCCAGAAAAAGAATGTAAAGAATGATGTTTGTGCTCATGCAACAGCTGAAAGAAGTCTGAAAGGAAAAATAAAACAATAGAAAAGCTATAACCTCATTAGAGAAACAAACAGAAACACAAAAATCAAACACTACAATAAATAGCAGAATTACAAAGCAGGGGTGTCAAACTCAATTAAAAAGCGGGCCATTTGGTGCAACAGGCAAGATTCACATGGGCCACATCACATTTACAAATTTTGTTCAATTTCTATTTTGAAGTGAGGATTCAGGAATATGGATAGGATAATTAAAATACTATAATAGCTTTTATTTAAATATTTATTTTATTTAATGTATTTATAAAACTAAAATTATTGTTTTACCCTTAACTTGACAGTGCTTTCCTTCTATTAGTTTTCACTACGTCTTATGTTGTGACCGGAAAATATAACAAGGTAACTAATAAAAAACACCAAGATTTGGGCAGCTGACAAACGTGATGCACAATTGTAATGGCTTCCCTCTAAAAATGTTCACTAGCACTGCTGCTAGGTATGATCATAACAGCACAACCCAGAGTGCTATTTTTCACCTTTTCACTATTGGGATCTCTTTACATTATGTGACACTGAGAGTGGCAGACAGATCGCTTCCAATCATCACTGGAACTAGGTCAGTGCATTTATACACATCCACAGGCCCCCCAAAAAGCACTGGGCCACATGTATACTCATCTTCAGATAAAGGGTTAACGAGGGAATTGTGTGTACGGTATTGCCTCGATCTCCCCTAAGTGCTATTTTCTTCATAACAATTTTTTCTATTTTCATTTTATTTCAGAGCATCGCAGGCCACAAAAAAAGCTCCTCAGGGGCTACATGCGGCCGACAGGGCCAGTTTGACACCCCTGCTATAAAGGAAAAGCGGGAGGCTGTAAAAGAAATAGAGATACAGAATTGAAGAGATAGAAACCCAAATTAGTGAACTGAAAGACAAATCTATAGATTCCAATCTAAAGGAAGGACAAATAACCAAAAAATGCAAAAGAGACTGAGAAAAGCTTGATAATAATGTGGGACACCATTAAGAGGAACAACCTGCATCTTGTAGGAATTCCAGAAGAGGAAGAAACAAACAAAGTTACATCCACACAGAGAATAGTCCAAGAGCGCCAGTCAAAGAACTTTGCTCAATGTCTAAAAGAGAAAAAGATGATTATTTAGGAAGCCAAAAGAACCCCAGCCAGGAGAGATTCTAAAAGGCAAACTCCACGGCATATTGTAGTCAAGATGTCGAACATCAGAACGGAAACAACAAACAATCTAAAAGCACCTAGAGAAAAAGATCAATTACACACAAAGGTTCAGCAACTAAATATGGTGGTATAATACAATTATTTCAAGACAAGAAAAGCCAAAAGCAAGACCACCATTACAAAAAATACTCAATGAAGTACTGTGGCCAAAAAAACCAACAGCAACAACACACAAACCTGAAACCAACATTCAAGACAATTCCTCACAAAAACCAGCACACACGGAACAACACCCAGAGCAAGGGAACGACACAGGAAGAACAAAGAAACTGAACATAATACACATCCAAACACACAACACACGCATATATAAACCAAAATGGTGGAAACAAATACACATACATGTCAATAATTTCACTGAATGTTAATGTACTAAATACACCAGTACAGAGACAGAGAGAAGCTGAATGGATAAGAAAGCAAGCCCCATCAATATGCTGCCTACAAGAAAAACACCTCACAAACAGAGACTTGAAGACATTAAAAATCAGAGGTGGAACAAAAGCATACCCAGCAAACAACAACAAAACTCAGCAGGGGTAACAATATTAATTTCCAAGAAGATAAACTTCAAGGTAAACAACATAACGAGAAAAGATTGAATACTACATAATGATAAAGGGAAAAATAGCTCAGAAAACCATAACTTTAATAGTCATCTATGCACTCAATGAAATACCTTTGAAATACATCAGATCCTCATAGAATTGAAAAAGGACCAAGACACATCGACAGTAAGAACAGAAGACTTCAATACACCACTCTCAAAGAAAAAAAATGTCAAGAAAAAAGGCAATGAAGACCAAAAAAAGTTTAATAACACAATCAATAAAAACTATCTTGGATGTATGAGCCCCTAATAAAATGTTTTTTAAAAAACTATCTTGGAGGGAAGATGGTGACTGAGTAACACATACCAGAGGGACTCCACAGAAATCAACCCAGGAGAGCTACTAAGAGGGAAATTCAACACTGCTGGGTCACAGGAGGCGCATCATAAAGATAAGTAGGCACAGATCCACAAGGTTTGAAGGGACTGGCGGGCCCTCAAAGTTTAGTATTAAGGTAGTAGATAGACATTGGGCCTCCATTCAAGTACTGCCTCAATGCAACACTGTGTTCTATTAAACTGGCATTCCATGATGCTCACCTTCCCAACACAATCGATGAAGACAAATGAGTGCATAAGCAAATGTGGTGAAGAAAACTGATGGTGGCAAAAGATATAGTGTCTAAGGTCTTAAAGACTCAAGGTAAACAAGCGAACATCTAGCTGAGGAGCAACAAAGCCCACATGGAAGAAGCACACCAGCCTGTGGGATTATGAGGTGTCAAAGGGATGAGGTAGGAGCCATCAAAGAACAAAAAATATTATCATTGTGAACGAGGGGGGTGCAGATTAGGGAACCAAGAGAGACTCATCTGTAGACAACTGGACATCCCCTTACAGAAGGGTTGGGGGGTGGGGCGAGACAGCCAATCAGGGTGCATTGTAGCAACAATGAAACTTACAACTTTCTTCTAGTTCTTTAATGCTTCCTTCCCCACCACTATCATGATCCCAATTCTAATTTACAAATCTGGCTAGATGAGAGGATGTACACTGGTACAGATAGGAACTGGAAAAACAGGGAATCCAGGACAGATGATCCCTTCAGGACCAGTGGTGAGAGTGGGGATACCAGGAGGGTGGAAGGAGGGGGGGGGAGGGGAAACCAATTACAAGGATGTACATATAACCTCCTCCCTGGGGAATGGACAACAGAAAAGTTGGTGGAGGGCGATGTTGGACAGTGCAAGATATTACAAAATAATACATTGCCAAGGGTTAATGAGAGAGAGGGCAGCGACGGGTGGGGGGGGGGAATGAGGAGCTGATGCCAAGGGCTTAAGTGGAGAGCAAATGTTTTGAGAATGATGTGGGCAACGAATGTACAAATGTGCTTGACACAATTGATGTGCTATGGATTGTGATAAGAGTTGTATGAGCCCCCAATAAAATGATTAAAAAAAATAAAGATTTATTTGAACATAAAAAATAGATATAACTGATGGCATATATTCAATCTTGTTTTGTTAGGTGCCACCCAGTCAGTTCAGACTCGGTGACCCTATCAACAACATAAGGAAACAGTGCTTGTTTCTTGTGTCATCCTTACACACGTTTTCTCTTTGAGCCTATGATTTCAGTCATGTCAATCCATCTTTTTTGCTGTGCCTTTTCTGTAACAAGCATTCTTTCAGGGACTGGTCTCTCCTGAAAACCTGTCCAATGTCCAACATCTTGCCATCCTTGTATCTAAGGAGCATTCCGGCTGTACTTCTTCCAAGACAGATTTGTTGTTGTTTTTTGGCAGTCCAATTACTTCCAATATTTTTCACAAGCACCATAATTCAAATACATCGATTCTACATTGATCTTCCTTAATCAATGTCCAATTTTTACATGTGAATGAGATGATTAAAAATGCCATGGCCCCCAAAAGACTGGACTGGAAAACGCTCCTAAGGGCCAGCAAACGATCCCTGAACTAACTACAAGCTTTTCTCTTGTGAACTGTTTTGTTCTGTTCTTTGTCAGTGGTTTGTTTTTGTTGTTTTGTTGCCTGGTTGTATATTGTTGCTTTGTTTTCCTCTGTCTTGTTTTCGTGCATGTTAGTGTCTCCACAGGTCTGTCTGAATAGGACAGGCTGGATGAACTATCTGGAGGAAAAACAACGGGACCGACAGTTCCGGGGGGACTTGGGGTGGGGGGGTAGAGGGGTATAAGGAAGTGGTGTTAACAAACCCAGGGACAAGGGAAAAACATGGGACCCAAAATGGTAGAGAAGGGGGAGTGGCAGGCCTGGTGGGAAATGATCAAGGGTAAGGTTGATTAGAGAAGAGGTATACTCTAGCCCAGGTGGCAATGAAGCATGGTAGATGGGCAGGAGGAAGGTCAAGGGAGATGGAGGAAAGAGCTAGGAGTCAAAGGGCATTCATGGAGGTCTAGACAAAGACAGGTACATGCAAATATATATAGGAGGATGGGGAAATATATCTATGTGTCTATATTTATAGGTCAAGTATTAAGGTGGCGGAAGGACCTTGGGCCTCTACTCAAACACTCCCTCAATGTATGAATACCTTCTTTTATTAAATTGGAACTCTATGATGCTCACTCTCCCAGCACAACGGCTGGAGCCAAAGTGGGTGAACAAGTAAATGTGGTGAAGAAAGCTGATGGTGACCGGCTATCAAAAGAGATAGTGTCTGGGGTCTTAAAGGCTTGAAGGTGAACAAGCGGCCATCTAGCTCAGAAGCAAATAAGCCCACATGGAAGAAGCACATTGGCCAGTGCGATCCCGAGGTGCCCAAGGGACCAGGTATAAGGCATCATGCAAAAAAAAAAAAAAAGATATAAGTGTGTGTATGTATGTGTATATATGTGTATATGTATATATGTATGTATATATGTATATATATATATATCATAATAAATGAAGGGGGAAGTGCAGAGTGGAGACCCAAGGCCCAAGTGTCGACCAATGGAGATCCCCTCATAGAGGGGTTTAGGAGAGGAGATGGGTTAATTAGGGTGTGAGGTAGTATCGATGAAGAACACAGCTTTCCCCCAGATCCTGGATGCTTCCTCCCCCCAACTACCATGATCCGAATTCTACCTTGCAGGGCTGGATAGGACAGAGGCTGTACACGGGTACATATGAGGGTTGGAGGTACAGGGAATCCAGGGTGGATGATACCTTCAGGACCAAGGGTGTGAGGGACAATGCTGGGAGAGTGGAGGGTGAGTGGGTTGGAAAGGGGGAACTGATTACAAGGATCCACATGTGACCTCTTCCCTGGGAGAGGAACAGCAGAGAAGGGGGGAAGGGAGACTCTGGATAGGGCAAGATATGACAAAATAACGAGGTATAAATTACCAAGGGCATACGAGGGAGGGGGGAATGGGGAGGGAGGGGGGTGGAAAAAAGAGGACCTGATGCAAGGGGCTTAAGTGGAGAGCAAATGCCTTGAGAATGATTGGGGCAGGGAATGTATGGATGTGCTTTATACAATTGATGTATGTATATGTATGGATTGTGGTAAGAGTTGCTTGAGTCCCTAATAAAATGTAAAAGAAGAAAAGAGAAAAAAATGATTAGGGCAAAGACTGTACAGATGTGCTTTATACAATTGATGTATGTATATGTATGAACTGTGAAAAGAATTGTATCAGCCCCAATAAATTGTTAAAATAAAAAAATTTTTTAAAAAAAGCAAAAAAAAGATGTAAGTGTGTGTATGTATGTGTATATATGTGTATATATATGTGTATATATGTATATATATGCCATATTAAATGAAGGGGGAAGTGCAGAGTGGAGACCCAAGGCCCAAGTGTCGGCCAATGGAAATCCCCCCATAGAGGCGTTTAGGCGAGGATATGGTTTAATTAGGGTGTGAGGTAGTACCGATGAAGAACACAGCTTTCCCCCAGATCCTGGATGCTTCCTCACCCCAACTACCATGATCCGAATTCTACCTTGCAGGCCTGGATAGGACAGAGGCTGTACACTGCTACATATGAGGGCTGGAGGCACAGGGAATCCAGGGTGGATGATACCTTCAGGACCAAGGGTGTGAGGGACGATGCTGGGAGAGTGGAGGGTGAGTGGGTTGGAAAGGGGGAACTGATTACAAGGATCCACATGTGACCTCTTCCCTGGGAGAGGGACAGCAGAGAAGGGGGGAAGGGAGACTCCTGATAGGGTAAGATATGACAAAATAACGATGTATAAATTACCAAGGGCACATGAGGGAGGGGAGAAAGGGGAGGGAGGGGGAAAAAAAATTAGGACCTGATGCAAGGGGCTTAAGTGGAGAGCAAATGCCTTGAGAATGATTGGGGCAGGGAATGTATGGATGTGCTTTATACAATTGATGTATGTATATGTATGGATGGTGATAAGAGTTGTATGAGTCCCTAATAAAATTTTAAAAAAGAAAAAAATATGCCACGGCATGGTCAGGTGCAACTTGGTACTCAAAATATTCAGTTACCCAAATACATGTCTTCTGATCTCTTTGACTGCTGCATCCATGAGCATTGATTGTGGATCCAATCAAGACAAAATCCTTGACAACTTCAAACTTTTCTCCATTTATCATGCTGTTACCTACTGGTCCAGTTGTATTTTGGTTTACCTTATAGAGTAGTAACCCATACTGAAGGCTGCAATCCTTGACCTTCATCAGCAAGTGCTTCCATTTCTCTTCATTTTCAGCAAGCAAGGTTGTGACATCCGCATATTGCAGTTTGTTAATATGCCTTCCTCCAATTCTGGTGTCACATTCTTCATATAATCGAGCTAATCATACAGATTGAGTAAGTATGGTAAGACAGTATAAACCTGACTAACACCTTTCATGATTTTAAACTATGCAGTATTCCCATGTTTGATAAATTACAGAATGGAGACATAGGTACATAGGTAGAAATTTTCAATTTCTGTATCACTAGCTTGAATGGTTGGTATGTAAATTTGAATAATCACAATTGTTTGGATTTCCTTATATGAGGATAGATTTTGCATCACAGACAGCATTATACTCTAGATCTTGAAATGTCCTTTTTGACAATGCATGAAACACTATTCCTCTTGAATCTATCATTCTCAGCAAGCTACATTTAGATTCAGAATGGCCAATGCTAGTCCATTTTGGTTCACTAACACCACGAATATCTATTTCTGTCTTCCATTTCATTTTTTACAACTCTCAATTTTCCTAAATCCCTACATTCTAAGTTCCATTACTGTATATACTCAAGTATATGACCTGAATATCTGCCGAAGCACCTAATTTTACCACAAAAATTACATTAAAATGTGCTGAAAAACGTGGCTTACCCACATGGAAGAAGCACACCGGCCAGTGCGATCACGAGGTGCCAAGGGACCAGGTATAAGGCATCATGCAAAAAAAAACAAACAACGATATAAGTGTGTGTATGTATGTGTATATATGTGTATATGTATATATATACCATATTAAATGAAGGGGGAAGTGCAGAGTGGAGACCCAAGGCCCAAGTGTCGGCCAATGGAGATCCCCTCATAGAGGGGTTTAGGAGAGGAGATGGGTTAATTAGGGTGCGAGGTAGTACCGATGAAGAACACAGCTTTCCCCCAGATCCTGGATGCTTCCCCCCCCCCCTCAACTACCATGATCCAAATTCTAACTTGCAGGCCTGGATAGGACAGAGGCTGTACACTGGTACATATGAGGGCTGGAGGTACAGGGAATCCAGGGTGGATGATACCTTCAGGACCAAGGGTGTGAGGGACGATGCTGGGAGAGTGGAGGGTGAGTGGGTTGGAAAGGGGGAACTGATTACAAGGATCCACATGTGACCTCTTCCCTGGGAGAGGGACAGCAGAGAAGGGGGGAAGGGAGACTCCGGATAGGGCAAGATATGACAAAATAACGATGTATAAATTAGCAAGGGCACATGAGGGAGGGGAGAAAGGGGAGGGAGGGGGAAAAAAAGAGGACCTGATGCAAGGGGCTTAAGTGGAGAGCAAATGCCTTGAGAATGATTGGGGCAGGGAATGTATGGATGTGCTTTATACAATTGATGTATGTATATGTATGGATGGTGATAAGAGTTGTATGAGTCCCTAATAAAATGTAAAAAAAGAAAAGAGGAGAAAAAATGATTAGGGCAAAGACTGTACAGATGTGCTTTATACAATTGATTTATGTATATGTATGAACTGTGATAAGAATTGTATGAGCCCCTAATAAATTGTTAAAATTAAAAAACAAAAAACGTGGCTTACACTCAAGCATATATGGTAATTGGTGTTTTCAGCTATCTCTTCTCCTTTTGAGTCATGTCCCATCAGTAAATGAAGGTCCTGAAGGCTTTACTCATGTAGGGTGTATTCCACCCACATCACAATAGACTCTACTTTGTGAAGGCAGTTCTCCTGGAGTCATACTGAGTGTCTTCTGGACTGAAGGCTCATCTTCTGGCACCATCTCTGACAATGTTGTTTCTACTCTTAAGGTTTTCTGTATCTGATTCACTCTGTTTGTCTCCCTGTGAGACATTCCTGTTGACAAGCCACTGGGAGCTACACTGATGGAGCCAGGGCCCTGGAGATGGAGGAGTCATATGGAGACCCATGACATCGCTCAGATGCTTCCACCACCACTGGATCCTGATTTTTCACCCACTGGCCTGTGATTTTCCTCATTCAACATCATTGCATGTGTTGCTTGAGCCTGAAGAGGAATTTATAGACTGGTATTGGACATATGGACTAATATCAGACTTATGGACTTGATCTGGACTGGGCAGGGATGTTTTCTCAATATACAGTTGCTCTTTTATATAAAGTTCTTTTTTATACACGAGTGTCTCCCTGGATCTCTCTACCTGGACTAACACACACAACCACCACAGTAAACCTGAGTCATGAATATCCCCGGGAGAAGCAGCTAGATTATGGGCCCCAAATGAACTCTAGCTCCAGCCCAAGAATAGTCAGTTCTGAAAACATGGCCCTGCTCAATACTCACTCACATGAAAAGATCACTGAAGAGTGTCCTACGCATTGTGGTGAGAAAGCAGATGGTGCCTGGCTCTCAAGTGGAATCGTGTTTGTGGTTTTAAGGTGTGTATTCAAATAAAAAGCCATCTAAGTAAGGAGTCCACTAAGCCAACATGGAAGAAAACCAGCTCGTATGAGTCAAAGATGACAATAAACTCAAATATGATGAAAGAAGTAATATCAGACCTAAAATTATGAACACCCAATTTGTGGAAGGCTATGGAGGACAGTGGGAGCCCAAAATCCATCTGCAGAATATCAAGACAAATTAAGCCACTGGCAGATCTCTAGTTACAGGCAAAGGTCTGAAATACTTACTACCAAACAAAAATCATTGTCATCCTGATTATGCTGGATCAAACTTGGGATTTGATCAATTGACCTTCTAGATCCATCCTGAATTTGTTCTAGGTGTAAGGATCTCTTGCTTACTCCATGATAAAAACTTCTTCCCTGGCCTTTAAAATATTGATGGTGGTGGGTTAGGGAAAAAAAAAATGATGGTGGTGCTTTTTATTTGTCTTTATATATTATTGTCTTATCCATATCATTTTATTTTTTGTTATTATTTCTGTTGGATTTACCAGTTGAAGCACAGGAGTGGATAAATATAGTTAACTGATGAAAGGGTTTCTAGGAGATATAGGGGTGGGTGAGCAGGGATTGGGGAGGGTGAGGCTATTTCGGGAGTAAACAATGAAGGTGGGAGGGGGAGTGAGTACTAGGACTCAAGGTGATTACACAACTCAATTTAAAGATGATTTAACCATGGGAGTGGGGGGGTATAGAGAAAATATCCTGAAATTGTGGTAATGATTGTACAATTCTTCTTGATATGACTGAACTATTGAATTGTGTGAATGTGGATTAAAGAGAATTTCAAAACTTAAAGTACAATGCTTTCTGTAATATGAAAATATCTATATACCTACAAGGAAGCCCAATTAGTATGACTATTATTCTAATTTAAGAATAAAGAAATTGAATTCTACCAACTTCAGTCTGAACTGATCACAAATATAATCAAGATGCATTATTGATAATTGGAATGAGAGCTGGAACAAAGAGGGACAATAGTTTGAAACTATGGCTTCAGAGAAACAAAAGTTGCTGATTGCATGATAGAATTTTCTGAGATGGACTTAAATGCAATACCTTTTTCAACAACATAATGTGTACTTGGATAGACAGCATACAGAATGTATAGATAGGTCTCATACTGACTACCTCCATGGGAAGAGATGACAGAGAAGCTCAGTAATAGCAGCCAAAAGGCTGACTGTGAAACAGAACATCAATTGCTCACATAAAAGTTCAGGTTGATGTTGAAAATTAAAACATGCCCACAAAAGCCCCAATATGACCTTGCATATATCCCACCTCAATTTTATAGACACATCAAGAACAGCATTAAATATTAACAACACTGATGACAACTGATATGCTGTAGGATGAAATAAATGACAAGGTTATATAATAAGAAAGCAATATGCCAATAAAAAGAAAACAAAGCAGATATCAGAAGAGACCCTAAAACTTGCAGTTGATCATAGATCAACTGTAATAAATTTAAGAAATGAAGTTCACAGAAAATCACAAAGGGCAGATTAAAGAGACAAAGTATCAAATATGCAGACTTGAAGTTAGAAAACCAAAAAGGAAGAACACACTCAACATATCTCATGCTGAAGGACTGAAAAAAAAAAATCCAAGCCTTGAGTTAAACATTAAGGATTCCTATGGGCAAAATATTGAACAAAGCAGGAAGTACCCAAAGATGATGGGAAGAACACTCACTGTACTGAAAAGTACATTCAGCTATTTTAAGAGGTAACTTCTGATCACAAAACAACGGTATTGAAGGAAGAAGTCCAAGCCCTATCAAAGGCATTCGCAAAAAATAAAGTTCCTGCAATTGGTCAATGGAAATGTTTCTTCAGCGAAGGAATATACAGGCTCGTCTATGCCTAAGAAATTTGGCACAAGGTTATAAGGCCAACTGAAAATCTGTGCCTACGTCAAAGAAAGGTGACACAACAGACTGCAGAAGTTATCAAACTTCTTATATTAATATCTGTTAAATCAACTTTTGCTGAAAAAAATTCATCAATGGTTACAATCAACAGAGTGCTGCCAGAAATTCAAGTCAGATTCAGGAGAGGATGTGGAACAAAGGATTTATCATTGATTATATGAGATGGATCTTGGATGAACAAAGATAACAACTGTTGCTACTTGCGTTGTAAAGGTAACAGGGTACATAGATCATAACTATTGATCACATTTGGAAAAATGGGAATTCCTCAACCCTTGATCATCCCTGTACAAACCAAGTGGTATTTGAGGCATTCATTGGAATAGAACAATATGGGGCTGTTTAAAAGCAGCTAATATTCATGTCAGAGCTGCTTTCTTTCGCCATATTTAATCAAAATATATGGTGAAATAATAATCTAAGAACATATGAAGACAGGCCCAGGATTGGAGAGAGTGTTTATTAACAACTTACAATATACAGATGACACCTCACCTGCTACAGGTGAGGACCTGAAACACTTGCTGATGAAGATCAAGGGTTGCAATCTTCAGTATGGAATACAACTCAATGCAAAGGAAACCAAAACCCTTATAATCAGTAGTCAACATTATGGTAAAGACTAATATTATCTAAAATGTCATTCTGCTTGGATTGACAAGCAATGCCCATGGAAGGAGCAGTCAAGAAAACAAACAGTATTGCACTGGACAAATCTGCTGCACAAGACATTTTAGTGTTGAAGAGCAAGGGAGTCACTTTGAGACTGAGACCTGTCTGACCCAAGAGAGTGTGGCATTTGGGCATTGAGACCAGAGAAGAATGGATACATTTGAATCATGGTATTGATGAAGAACAGTGAGAAGACCAGGGACAGGCAGAACAAGTAGTCTAGAACAAATACAGCTAGAATGATCCTTAATGGTAAAGATGACAAGATTTCATTTCACATACTTTGAGCATATTGTCTCAAGATGTTGGACATCAGACTTGTTAAAATAGGGTAGTAAAAAAGATTCTCACAATGGACTGATAAAATGGTTACAAGTTCAAACCTAATTGTGAAGAGGCACAGGACGGTAGTATTTTGCTCTTTTGTACACTGGGTTGCTATGAGGAACCAACTAAATAGCACCTAAAAATGATCAGCTTAATGAGCTTGGTCTTCTCTTGATGAATGTTTCTTCTTGATTACATTTCATTGACTTACCTTCAATGCTACCTACTTCTGTAATCTTTTGGATTTTAATTTGCTGTGTTGGTATAATTTCTAATGTTTCATTTATTTTGTTATTGTAGTCGTCCCTGAATTTTCCCAAAGTTTTGTTTGCCTTGCAATATTCTCTATGTAAAATGCCCAATTATTAACTATTAGGAAGTTCCCATGACATTTCTTCCTTAGAAAGGGTTTCTAGATCTTTATTTTGGTGAATTGTTTCTTTGGGTGAAATGAAATTGAATTCTTCAGTGTACTGTAATGGTACTATTTGTACTTAATTGGTGATTATATGTTGTTAGGTGCTAAGCACCTGTCTCCTTATGGGTGTGACACAGAACGGGAATGACTATAATTCTCTGTTCACTGCGGAGTGCAGTTGAGAACAGATTTAGAAGATGTTGGCCACTATCATTAGTCAAAAAGTGGCCCCCACCTGTAGGTAGAACTCCTATGGTAAATGGGTGGGGGGAGGGGAGGGCTGGGCACCTGGGCTGCCAGCTATTGATATGGGGCAGTTGTCAGCTCATTGTTCTGATCAAACCCTGTTCACAAAACTTCATAATGTTCAACAGCAATGGGTACAAGAAGAAAATCTTCCAATGTTGATTATAGTGATGATTTCACATTAAACACAAATTTCATAATGGATGTGCTGTAATGTCAGTTGAGAATTTACTAGTCTCGTGTCTTCATATTTAGATTTTATTCAGCTTCTTGTAGTCAGCATTCAAATAATCTCTCTATCCTCTCCTCTAAAACTGAGGGTCCCTGGATTTTCATTCGTGTTTTATTTGGTCTTTCACATATTTCTTGTACAGGATCTTGGTAGTGTGTCTGTTTGGGCCAGGTCCGGACCAGGCAGCCCCTTGCACCAGCCTCTCAAGAAGACAAATGACCTGCTGAACTTCAAAGCAGCTGCCTCCAGCATGTCACAAAGCTTACCCCCGGGCAGAACACAGACTCCCCCCCAGCGTGCCAGGAAGCAAGTTTGCTGAGAACAAGATGATTTATGGACAGGTCATCTCCTGCTCCGAAACTTGCAGCCGCAGTACAAAGAACCTCCCTTCCCCTTACCGGCCCATAGGCCTTTAAGCTCATATAATATGTATATATCCTGCCACCCTAGCACCATGCGCGACTTCCTTAACCTATTCTTGTTGGGTTGTGGAATCCATCTGGGAGTTCTTTTCCCTCAATAAAATCTTTCTCTTTCACTCATTTTTATCTGAACCCTGCCTCTGTTCTGTGACTCTGTCTCAATCTCTCGGTGTCTATTTAATCTAGGCAGAGGTCCTTCTTGATTATCTTTTAGTTCTATTTCCACATGACTTTTTGGAAAAGCTTTACTCACTTACTTAACATTTCATCATTTCATAATTTAAAATATAGTAGAGATAACCAAAACTACAGCCCCAACAAACACTTATGGGGTTGCTGAGTTGAAAATCTTAAACAGCACCCAACATGCACAGCAACAACAATCTAATACTAAGTTTTTATTTAATTAAAGAACACTTCATCATTGTACCTGTTTACAGAATTAGTTTCGCATTCAACAATTCTTAATTTGTTTCTTTTGTGACATTAGTTGTAATCCCTTAAACATCCTTTTTGGGTTCCCATTTCACCCTCTTCCTGCCTTCTGAACTTGGCTTTTAGCAACATTTCTTCTCATATGATTGTCAGTATACTTTGTTCTCATGAGTCCTCACAAGTGTTACTATTTTACAGGTCTGTCCAGTATGGCATAAAAATGATCTCTGGGAATAGGTTCATTTTCAGGTTTGACGGATGTTTAAGGGTTATAGTCTTAGGGGGAGAGGGGATTCTCTACCTGTCTTTATCAGACCAGTGAAGCTGGTCTTTTCTCTCCTACTCTGTTCAGGATCTTCGATTTTTACTAGAGTGGTAGCCAGGAACCTTCCAGTTCTCCTCGTCTTAAGGTTAGAGAGGTTGTGGGATACAGAAAGGTTTTCCCCAGGTTGTCACAACCTTATTATGACACATGGTAAATGACTGTACACTTGGAGGTCAGCTGCTTAGAGGGTATCTTGTCACAGGTGTATCCCCAGTGTTTCCCCCTTCCTATTGTGTGTGCATTCCTAGCTCGTCCCCTTCCTGTCACGCATAAACCTATTGTACAGCCCCTTCCTGTTACGCATATGGTTACCTGTCACTAGGGGGCTTGAATGTCCTCAAAATGTATATACAGAATGATTAGAAATATGATACATTTTCTCTCTGTGTGTGGACCTGGCTGTTGAGATCATGGCCGTCCTGAAGGTGAGCAATTTTGTATACTTTATTTTGTCTGTTGTCTCTTTAATTTTACCCCTCAATTACACAACTGGACCCGTTTGATTGTGGGAGTTGGTACCCCTCAGGAGGTAGGAGTTCATGTGGTCCAATAGTTCTTTAACCTAATTGTTTGGGTCTTTGATTTCAACTCTTTTCCAAATGGAAAGAGACTAACAGTTGGAACTTAACTGGTCACCACGCAAGCTTATAAGACTCCCTATAACTGCTACTCATCCAAATAAAATGCAAAACATTCGGTTTAAAGACTGTTACACCAATTGCACTAGACAGTCTCCAAACTATGGTCTTTACCCTTCCAGTCCAGTGCCTCAGAACTTGAAGGTGTTTTTGGATATGAATAAGTTTTCATAACTTTGTACCCTGTATGCTCTATCACATACGTGGACATATTGACATATTTACAGTACAAATAAGTATATCAAAATAGTCCCTGCCACACAGGTATACTCCCACAGACCACCGGTTCAACTCATATCTACCTATATATATACATACACTTATAAATTATTATTTGCTTTCACTGTTATTTCAAAATGGTGATTGGTATCTTTAAAAGGCATTTGAATCCAAAAACACAATTAAATAGATAATGAATGATTGACTACAAGCTAAGCAACTCTAAGAATTGCTGGCAGTTCCCAAAAGCTGAGAAAAACGATATACGGACCTCCCTTATTTCAGAGAGAGAACAAGGTGCTGTCAACACTTGCCTTCAGATTTCTGGCCTCCAGAACCGAGAATAAACTTCCCTTTGTTTTAAGCTACCTTGCTTATGGCATTTAGTTGTTGCTGATGCACAAGTTTATTGATAGTCATGTGCCAGGCTAGCCATTACTGTCTGCCTTCGCAAATCAGATGATAAACAATTGTGGTTACACATTAAATATAGCAAGAGGTCTTACACATCATCGTAACTTGCTTGTGTGAAACATTAATAAATATTCAAGAATCTTGGGCTTCTTGGCTTCACCAGGAATGCTACAGCATCCCTGCCGAATGTAAGACCCATGAGGGTCTGCCTTCTTCTTGTACAGCCAAATGCAACTGTGTTTGGGGGGAAAAGAGGAAAAAGACTCAAAGGTAATTAACAAACCACTAATATAAAATGTTATATATATGGATAGAGATTACTGCAAGGATGAGAATTCTTAGGATTCTAATAAATTCTTAGAAATGAGCACTAAAACTATGTAGTCAAGTAATTCTGGTTTTACATAAAGAATGCCTGTAATTTTAACAATTAAACAGTGGTGTCAGGTAGATGGAAAGATGTACAGATGTCTCCAAGAGCTGGACTCTGTCTAAATGTGAAGCTATGACAGCACATGTTCCAGAATTCCTTGTCTGATTAACTGTTCACACTTCCAACGAGGTAAAAAATGCTGAGGGAAAAAAGGGACACAGAAAAGAAATTATTGGAAAATAACCTCTTGGATTATATTTTACATCAATAAAAAACAAACTAATAGCTTATTTTAAAATTCCAACGGTGATAGATCATAATCAACTCAACAGCAACAAGTAGTTAATAAGGAATTAAGTTAACTTTACTATATTTATTGCTTTATTCAAATTTTGTTAAAGCTATTGGTATTTTAATCAGAATTACTTAAATGAATTGTATAGTTTAAATTAAATTCAATAAGAAACTTGTAAACACAGAAGTGGTTTTTTGCCCAACTTTAATAAACCCTGAATTTTCCAGGAGTGTAACTAGTATATATTTTTTTTTAAAAAAGAAGAACTTATGAATTAAGGACATCAGGTATAATGAATAACTATACAGACAACTTACAACAAAGATACAAGAGATCTAGTAAAACTAGGTAATCTTGGAACCTTGAGCTTCAGAAGAAATTATAGAAAAGTGGACTGAAAACTAACTAGAAGATGAAGGGAAACAAAAGTGGTGCAAGAACAGACAGGTGAATTGTCAGCTAGCCTGACGCATTCCATCCAGACAGAAGCCTGGCACATTGGTAGCTGGCACTAAGAAAGGATCCTCACTTGTTTCCCACACCCTCCTGATATCACAATTGCCAGCCCCTACCTTCACCCATACACCAGACAGAGATATCCTTGTAAGTCCATTTCTGCTTGAAGACAAAGCTATGCCCTCATGGTTTAACATCCCCATGCCTAGAGATGGATTATCACCCCCATGCCCAGAAATGCTTGAGATTCTCCTCATAGCACTAGCAAAAAATACAATGCTGGATCCCTCGCTGCTCTTGGACACGTGGAAAGTTCCCCCATGATTAGCCATTCTGACCCAGCTGCTTCTCTACCAGAAAGATTCCCCTCAGCTATCACCTAAGCTGTAAAAACACCCTACTGGATCAGGTACGTGGACCACAGAAAACAGATAGGCCTGCCAAGCTCCATCTGGAATCAATATTCAACCCCCTAGAGGCTGTGACCTATACAAAAAGGTCCTCACCCCAAGTTTTCTCTTTGTTTTTCCTTTTCCTTCACTTCCTTTTATTTATTTTAATCACTTCTGCACTCTGCTTTCTTCTTTATTTCTGCTTCTACTTCTATTCTTTCCATTTTAATTTACTTTTCCAGTTCCCTTCCTTTCCTTTTTTATGTTTTGATTAGCTTCTCTTTTATTTTTCTCTACCTTGGTTTTTGACACACACACACACACACACACACACACACACACACTTCTAGTTATTAAATTCCTTTCACTTGCTCTTGTTTGTCCGCTGTCTCTTGCTGGTTTCTTTTTCAAAAATTATTTCTTCGTTGGCAATTTTTTTTGTCCCTTCCTGTTCTACCTGACAGTGGACAGCAATCGCAGGCCTAGCCACCTCTATGACTGTAGTCATACCTATACCGTGACAGACACTACATACTCCTGTACCACCTGATCATCTTTACGTAAGTGAGACCACCAAACAAACCATTGCTAACTGTGCTATAATAACAACAAACAGTACTACACACATTCTCAAATTATCCTTTACAACAACCAGTAGATAGGTGGAGTGTCTGCAGTCTCAAGATACTAAGATCAATTAAACACAAAAACACTAATACTACAACATCTCAGTGGCAAAGACAATTTAAGTTTATATGAAGAAACAAGACAGAACAGCTGAAGCACATGACCAATATAGAGCTAGAAGACCTTTTTTCAGGAAGAAAAGGCATCGAAATTACCTGATAAACTATTAAAAATTATACTTTTATACTATCAATGAACCGGGAGAAAGGAAAGATTGCGAAGCTAAAGAAAAACTGAACACACACACACACACACTAGAGTAATTCAGGAAAGCACTAAAATAACACATCAATTGAAACTAGAAACCGTACACCACAGCAAAGAGAAATTCAGAAGATTAATACTAAGATGAGAGAAACAGATAACGCATTAGAAGAGCAAAGGACTTTGCGAGTAGAAGGAGGCAGGGGAAGGGAGTGGTAAGCAAACAACGCCAAAGACAGGGGAACAACTAAGGAATTAAAATCAACAATGAGGAGGACATAGAGATCCTGGTGGTGTTGGGGTAACAGCAATTTAGCTGAGAAGAACTACTAAGGTGGAAGAAGGGTGAGTGTGATGGTGAGGTAGAAGAAAGGTAAAAAGAAACAGGAAAGATCTAGGAAGCAAAGCTATAGATAGAGGTATAAGCATAAGTGTGTACCTATGTAAATACATTAATTCATAAAAATAGAGGTATTGGTCTATGTACATCATATATGGCAAGACATTGGTGTAGTAGATGGACTTTAGGTCTCTGCTCAGGGCCTGCCTTCAATACAAGAATACTTTGTTCTAAGAACCTGGCATGTTGTGATGCTCACCCTCCTGGCATGATCGGTGAAGACAAAATGGGTGCACAAGCAAATGTGGTAAAGAAAGCTGATGGATTGCCTGCAACAATGATGCAAAAATAGAGCGATACTGGGGATGGTTCAGGACTGGATGGGGTGTGCTCTCTTGTCTAGAGGGTCACTGTGAGGTGGAGCTGGTTCGACAGCACCCGACCACAACAACAACAGAAAACTAAGACTGGCTCTGACAAGTGTCAGATGCTGCTCACCCAGGCTTGGACATTAACTTTCCATCGCATTAAATGTAATCGCTTGGTGTCAGAGTTGGAGAAGCTGCTATTCATACTCTAGTGATCAAGTGTTATGTGAGAAAATTACTTGTACATTTACTAGTTTGCTATTCATACCTTATTTCAGTTTAGCTTAATAACCCATTCCCTTGTTTTCTTTATCTCTGGGGAAAATAAGTATCACTAATTGGAGCAGGATATGTGAAAGTACTGCAAAAATAAAACACACCATGCTAATATTAAAAAAAAAAAAGAAAGCTGATGGTACCTCTTCTAGCAAAAGATATAGCATCTGGGATCTAAAAGGCTTGAGGTTAAACAAGCAGCTGTCTAGCTGATAAACAAACCCACATGGAAGAAGCACACCAGCCTGTGTGATCATGAGATGGGATCAGGTAACAGGCATCAGAAGACCCAAAACACACACACACACACCCCACACCCCCCCCCCCAAATCCATCTGTAGATAATGGAACATCTCCTTGCAAAAGGGTCACAAGGGATGAGTCAACTAGGATGCAGTATAACACCAATGAAATATACAATATTCCTCTGGTTCCTTGAGGTTCCTCACCCCCCACTACCATGACTCCAGTCCTGCCTTTCACTGAGGGCTAGACCAGAACATGTACACAGATACAGATAAGAGCTCGAGACACACACTGAATCAAGGAATAACAATGGAAGTAGTGATACCAGGAGGGCAGGAGAAAGGTGACTCCAATGATTGACACATAACCACACCTCCACCCCAGGGGGACGATCAACAGAAACCAAGGGTGACGGGAGAGAGTGGTTGGTTAAGATATGAAAATAATAATAATTTATAATTTATCAAGGGGTCAAGGTGGGGTGGGGAGGGAGGGGAAAAAGAGGGACTGATATTTTGACCCTGGCCTCTAAACCCCTGATAAGGCCTGACCGTGGCAGCCTGCTCTCTGCTGGCTCCTCTAAGCCCCATGTCCATCACATGGCTGGTTCATTTTCTGTCAGCGCCCACGTAACTGACATATCTCCCCCACTTGCCTGAAAAGACAGCCAGGAGATCACCTTGCTAGGGTTTGGGATCAATGGTGGCCCTCTCTCCTTTGGGGACTGCCTACACCAGCGGAGCTCTTAACACTGGTCTCACTTCATGCCCTGCCTTGCCCTAGGGGCTAACTGACCCTGGGGCACAGCAAGGCCAGTATCATCACAAGGGCATAAGGACTGCACCTCTTGGCCTCCTAGTACAATCCTGCCCCTTGAGAGTCCCTGGCGTCTAATAGTAAGGGCTCAAATAGAAAGTAAATGTTTAGAAAATAATCTTGGCAACATATGTACAAATATGCTTGATACAATTGATGTATTGATTGTTATAAGAGCTCTAAGAGCCCCTTTATTAGTCTAGGTACTTTGGAGAAGTAAATCTACAGCAACTTGTGTATAAGAGAGAGTTGTATGTAAAGGTTAAGTGCGCATCAAGAAAATATCCCAACCCAGTGCTGCCCAAGCCCACAAGTCCAACATTAACCCATTAGTCCAATAACAGTCCACAAAGTCCTGCTCCATCTCACAAAACAGACACAATGATGTCGACTGCAGAGGAAAGCTGAGTCAATGAATATGTAAGCATCTCAGCGCTGGCAGGGGTCTCCACGTGGGTGCTCCAGCACCCAGGGCTGCATCGGGGTACGTTCATGTGGCTTCTCCCTGGGGATGTCTTGCAGGAAGTCTGTCTTGCAAGCTGAAGCAGGGAACTGCGAAAGCAGTTGCACCCTGGTGTGACCACAAAGCAAGAGACCCGAGAACTAGAAAGGTGAGGCTCACTGAGCCATTTATCCCTCTGCCCTTCAATTAACCCCACATGTGTTTATCGGCCAGGTTGGCACAATAAACTAACTGAGTCCCCAGTAGTATGATCTTTTAATTTTAAAAAAGAGCAAATGGACTAGAATTGAATCAGAGAGAGTTCATCAGTGAGATTAAAGAAAATCTCTCAACCTAATTTGGTAAAGGAATAATTTTTAAAATAGACAAGAAAATCTAGAGAAAATCACAGAATTCTGTGGGACAACATCAAGTACATTATGTGTGATTGGACAAAAAAACAGGAAGAAACAAACAAAACAATCAAAAGAGCAGAGAGAAGGAAACTTCCTTAATATATCATGACATGGTAACAAATGTACTCATGAAGCTAAACAAACCAAAAGCAGGGCTGACTGAAATAAAATAATCATGACATATCATGATGAAAGTTACAAATGACAGGAATCCTGACAGCAATTGAGGAAAAATAAGTTACTTAAAAAGAGGAACTGAAAACAAAAATTGTCTTAGAAAAAGTGCATCCAGAAGGCTCTGTAGCAGAAAATGACGAGACTTGGTTTAATGTACTTTGGACATGTTGTCCAGGGAGACAGACCTTGGAGACGTGTCCCACGCATGATAAAAGTACCGGGTTTTAGAACCGAGGAAAACCTTCAACAAGATGGATTGACACAGTAGCTGCATCACTGGGCTCAAAGATAAGAACAATAGTGAGGACTGCACAGTATGGGGCAGGGTTTTGCTCTATTGTCCATAGGAACACTGAGTTGGAATAACTCCACAGCACCTTCCAATAACAGCAACAACACCACCATCTATCATACACGAACACACTGAAGCAGGAAAAGTAAACATACATATTGAAAAGAGAAACGAGTCATGCAATTAAAAACTCCCAATACATTCAAAGAAGAGTTGACACCAATTTTATTCAAACCATTGTAGGACATAATAAAAATGGAAAGTCCCCAAATTCATTTTATGAAACTTGTAAAATCATTATACCCAAATCAGACAGAAACATAGCCAGGAAAGAAAATAATACAGCAATATCCCTTATGAACATAAATGTAAAAATATCTCAACAAAACCCTACCTAATAAAGCCAACAATAAATATCTCAGTAAAGTAAATCATCATGACCAACATGAATTCATAACAAGGGTGCAATGATGGTTACATATTAGAAAAACAATCAATGTTATCCACTATATAAACAAAACAACAGGAAAGAACTTTATAACCATATTAGAAAAATTCAAATCCTACAATCCTGAGAAGAAAATGGGACCGACGGTTCCAGGGGATAATAGAAAGGGAGAGCTAGGGAAGGGGGAGGGGAGCCAACAGACCCACGGACAGGGAACAACAAGAGATCTAAAATTGATGGAGAGGAAGGTGTAGAATGCCTGGTGGGGTTAGATCAAGTGCAATGTAGCTGAAAGAGGAATTACTGAGAGCCAAATGAAGGTCAAACATGATAGTGGGACAGGAGGAAAGTAAAGGGAAATAGAGGAGGAAAGGAGGCAAAAGACATTTTTTTTTACATTTTATTAGGGGCTCATACAACTCTTATCACAATCCATACAAATACATATATAAATTGTATAAAGCACACCCCTACATTCTTTGCCCTAATCATTTTCAAAGCATTTGCCCTCCACTTAAGCCCTTTGCATCAGGTCCTCTTTTTTTCCCCCTCCCTCCCCGGTTGCCCCCTCCCTCATGAGCCTTTGATAATTTATAGATTGTTATTTTGTCATATCTTGCCCTATCCGGAGGCTCCCTTCCTCCCTTTCTCTGCCGTCCATCTCCCAGGGAGGAGGTCACATGTGGATCCTTGTAATCGGTTCCCCCTTTCCAACCCACTCACCCTCACTCTCCTAGTATCACCCCTCAGACCCCTGGTCCTGAAGGTATCATCCACCCTGGATTCCCTGTGTCTCCAGCTCCCATATGTACCAGTGTACATACAACCTCTGCCCTATCGAGTCCTGCAAGGTAGAATTCGGATCATGGTAGTTGGGGGAAGGAAGTATCCAGGATCTGGGGGAAAGCTGTGTTCTTCATCGGTACCACATCGCACCCTGACTGACCCATCTCCTCTCCTAAACCCCTCTATGAGGGGATCTCCAGTGGTTGACAAATGGGCTCTGGGTCTCCACTCTGCACTTCCCCCTTCATTCACAGGCTGGTGTGCTTCTTCCATGTGGGCTTTATTGCTTCTGAGCTAGATGGCCGCTTGTTCACCTTCAAGCCTTTAAGACCCCAGACACTATCTCTTTTGATGGCCGGGTACCATCAGCTTTCTTCGCTACATTTGCTTATGCACCCGTTTGTCATTGGTGATCGTATCATGGAGGTGTGCACCCAATGATATGATTTTTTTGTTCTTTGATACCTGATAACTGATCCCTTCAGGACCACGCGATCACACAGGCTGGTGTGTTCTTCCATGTGGGCTTTGTGCCTTCTGAGTTAGATGGCCGCTTGTTTATCTTCAAGCCTTTAAGACCCCAGACACTATCTCGTTTGATAGCCGGGCACCATCAGCTTTCTTCACTACATTTACTTGTTCACGCACTTTGGCTTCAGCAGTTGTGTAGGGAGGGTGAGCATCGTAGAGTGCCAACTTAATAAAAGAAAGTATTCATGCATTGAGGGAGTGCTTGAGTAGAGGTCCAAGGTCCTTCTGCCACCTTAAAACTAAACCTATAAATACAGAAACATAGATCTATTTCCCCATCCTCATATATATATTTGCATGTACATGTCTTTGTCTAGACCTCTATAAATGCCCTTTGACTCCTAGCTCTTTCCTCCATCTCCCTTGACTTTCCTCCTGCCCTACTACCAAGCTCCATCCCCACCTGGGTTACAGCTATACCTCTTCTTTATGTAACCTTACCCTTGATCATTCCCTACCAGGCCTGCCACTCCCTCCTCACTACCATTTTGGGTCCCATGTTGTTCCCTTGTCCCTGGGTTTGTTAACACCACTTCCTTACCCCCCCACTTCCCCTATCCCAAGCCCCCCCCGGAACTGTCGGTCCATTGTTTTTCCTCCAGATAGTTCATCCAGCCTGTCTTATTTAGACAGACCTGTGGAGACAATAACATGCACGAAAATAAGACAGAGGAAAACAAAGCAACAGTATACAACCAGACAACAAAACAACAACAAATCACTGACAAAGAACAAAACAAAACACATCAAGAAAGAAAACTTGTAGTTAGTTCAAGGATCGTTTGTTGGAGGCAAAAGACATTTATAGAGGTGTAAATATACACACATATATAAAAATATACTTATATAATGATAGGGATATGGGTCTATGTTCATATATTTATGTTTAATATCAAGGTTGCAGATGAATATTGGTTCTCTATTCAAGTCCTCCCGCAACGCAAGAACACTTCCTTCTAATAACCTGGCATTCTGTGATGCTCACCTTCCTGACATGATAGCTAAAGTCAAATGGGTGCATTAGCAAATGTGGTGAAGAAAGCTGATGGTGCCTAGCTATGAAAAGATACAGTGTTTGGGGTCTTAAAGGCTTGAAGTTAAACAAGCGGCCATCTAGCAGGGAAGCAATAAAACCCACATGAAAGAAGCACACAGCCTGTGTGATCACAAGGTGTCAACAGGATCAGGTATCAGATGACCCAAAACAAACCATCATATAGATATGAATTGGGGGGGGGGGTTTGGAGTGGAGACCCAAGGCCCATTTGTAAACAATTGGACATCTCTTCACAGAAGGGTCAAGTCAGTCAGGGTGAAGTTTAGCACCAACAAAATACACACTACTCTAGCTCTTTAATTGACCTTGGCACCCCACTATTCTGACCCCAGTTCTAGCTTACAAATCTGGCTTGACAGGAACATGTACCCTAGTACATATCAGAGCTCTTGGTACACGGAATCCAGGACAGATAAATCCCTCAGGAACAGTAATGGGAGTAGCAATACCATGAGGGGAAGGGGAAGATGGGAGAGGAAAGGGAGAAAAGGAAAACCAGTCACAATGATCGACATATAAGCCACTCCCCACCTGCAGGGGACAAGCAACAGAGTAAAGGGAGACTGCAGACAGTGTAAAATATGAAAATAATAATAATTTATAATTTAACAAGGAGTCATGAGGGTGAGGGAGGGAGGGAGGGAAATAAAACAGGAGCTGATACCAAGGCCTCAATTAGAAAATGTTTTGAAAATAATGGTGACAACATATGTACAAATGTGCTTGATACAATTGATATATGGATTGCTATAAGAGGTGTAAGAGCCCCTAGTAAAATGATATTAAAAAATACATCTACCTCTCCGTCTCTCTGCCACCCCGAGTGTGGTGGTGCTCCGACTTCACCATGTCATCTCATAAGACTTTCAGGATCAAGAGATTCCTGGCCAAGAAACAGAAGCAGAATCTGCCCATTTCCCAATGGATTCGAATGAAAACCGGTAATAAAATCAGGTACAACTCCAAGAGAAGACATTGGAGAAGAACCAAGCTGGGTCTGTAAGGAGCCCCCTGAAGGATGGCACGCATGGCCGCATTTTCCCAGGCTCAAATCATGAATTAAGATTTTTGTCCCCATCTGATGAATTGAACTTCAATCGGCAAATAATCTGGTTTATTCCTTGTTTTTTTGCTTCCTAATCAAGTTTAACAATAAATAATGTAAGGTTGTTGTTGTGAGAAAAAAAATACATCTATACTACTATAATACCTCAAGTAGAAAAAGACAGAAAATGGGGTAAGATGGCCACCATATAACAAGCCCGGGAAGATGTGCTCAGCAACTACCAAAGAGTTTCCACTATGAGAGAGATTCTGCACTTCCTGGTAGCAAGAAATTCAACTTAAAAGCCAAGTTAACCCAAGTTTCTCAAAGTGGAAAGCAGCAAGGCCTGCTGACAGACTCCCCTTTACGGATGAGCAGCAACATGAGTTGCTTCTACAAGCATCGTGATTCTTCGTGGCCCCTGAGAAAAGACAGTCAGCCAGCCAACCCTCTACCTCCCTGGCTTCTAGGGACACAGATAGCTAGCAGATCACTTGGGCAGCTTGGTACACACATGCTCAGTACCCAAGGTATGCTTTGTACCATTTCCCCATCTTCCTCCTCTTTTCCTGCTTTGTTCTACAAGGCATTCCATGCCGTGTGCCAGCGCCGTGATACCGCATACATGTACACACAGACTACTAAAAGAGCAGGAATCCCCACCCACAAGGTAGCTTTATTATATATATTTTTGGATTTTGTACTTTTGTTCTATTTTAATACTCTCTCTCTCTCTCTTTTTTGATCTCCTACTTCCTCTTCTGGAGTGACTCCACCCTCCTGAGAATCCACATTCCTCCCAGGAAGAGACAGGTCTGTGTATCCCAGCATACCCACTCTAGCATGGGCTTTCCAGGACCGCCTAAGTGCACAGATATGCTCACATTCATTCACATTGCCACAATAGCAGAATCTGGTACCCACAACCATACCCAAGTCTTTTTTTTTGATCCTTGTACTTCTATCAATTATCTTTCTATTTTCTTGCTGTTCTCTCGTTAAATATCTTTCCATGAAACCTATTAATTGAGATTAACTCTCTGCCCGCAAGTGTCAACTCACAGTGATCCTATAGGACAGGGTAAAACTGTCCGGTGAGTTTCTGAGACTGTAACTGTTTATGGGAATAGAAAGTCTCCTTTTTTTGGCGGAGCAGCTGGTGGTTTTAAAATGTTGACCTTTCGGATTACAACTCAATACATAACCATTATATGACCAGAGCTCCTTATTGTGATTACCCCTCTGAAAATATTTTCCCATTATTTTTGCAAGTCTGTTGGCTTATTCACAGTCACTTATTACTATCATTACTTTATTCTTATCATTACTTTTATTTTATTCTATTTTTCCCAGCCACTATCCCCACTTAGGCACCTTTCCCCTTCTTTTCATTTCACCACTGTATGTTTTCCAGCTCCTATTAGAACTCACCTGTGTCACTAGACAAACTCTACCTCTGTATGACCAGCAGCTCACACACCACAATGCTGAAGAAACAGCAGTCAAGCACAGAAAGCTTCCAAATTCAAGAAAAACAAACATGAACAACCAAGTAGCACTCAAACCAATGGAATAGTCTGAAGATGTGATTGTGAACCACCAGTAACAGAATTCAGAAGAATGATGCTTAGGTCAAGAGATCTGGGGAATGTTCATGAGAAAAACAGAAGAAATTGAGAAACTAAAATCCTTAAACCAAAGGATTCTAGAAGACAAGCAATGAGATAACTGAATTAGGCAACATAGTAAAAGGCTAGAGGAATAAAATGGAAAAGGATAATAAAATAAATGAGCTTGAAGACAATTACCCTCACGACAGTAGACAAGAGAAGCAATCAACAAAAAAACCCGGAAGCATCCAAATAAATCCTGTAGGACACTATCATAAGAACCCATCTAAGAAAAGAAAAAAGAAAAGAAATGCTGGGAAAAGAACACCACCAAAAAAAAAATCTACAGAGAATAGTACAAGAAACCATGGAAGAAAATTTCAACATACTATTCAACAAGCTGAGAAGAATGGACAACCAAAGAGAAAACATCAAGACATAAAGAAAAGGAGAGAATCTGAGGGCAGCTAGAGAAAAAGGAAAAGTCATCTACAAAGGAAAGTTGATAAGGATAAATTCAGACTTCTCAGCAAAAGACCTGCAGGCAAGAAGACAATGGAATGACATATATACAATTGTGACGGGTGGAAGGGGGGGTGGGGCGGAAGGAAGCCAGCCAAGAATATTATACTGAACAAAAATATCCCTCAAATACAAGGGAGAAATAAAGGTTATTTCCTGAGGAGGAAAAAATAAAGGAATTTTGAATTCAACAATTCATTTTCTCAGATCACAATGTTATAAAACTGGAAATCTACAACAGAAAGAAAAGGAACAAAAAGACAAACACATGGAGACTGAACAACATACCATTTCAAAATGACTGGACACTAGAGTAAACGAAAACGAGAAATTAAGAAACTCCTTAAAACAAGCAAACCTATAACACATCATACCAAAAACTCGGATACAACAAATGCAGTTATCTGAAGTCAATTTATAGCAATCAATACACACACGAAATATGAGAGAAATCCAAAACCAATACTAATAAAACACTTCCAAGAAGTAGAAAGAGGGAAACCACATAAGTCCTTCAACAATAAAGGGAAAGAACTAATAAAAATTGAAGCAGAAATAAATGAACTGAAAAATGGGGGGGAAATCAACAAGACAAAAAGTTGGTTATGAAAAGATTAACAAAATCGACAAACTGCTAGAAAACTTAACAAAGGAAAAGAAAGATGCAAATATCTAGAATTTGAGATGAAAAGGGTGCCATCACAAAAGATCCAAATGAAATAAAAAGATACATGTAGAGCAAAAGAAGAATTAGAGGTCACCAAGAGACTTCCAACCAAGAAAGATTCTAAAGAAGTATGTATGTTGCCTTCACAGGAGAATGCTAGCAAGTATTCAGGGAAGAGCCATAACTAATTCTGTGCAGACTATTCCAAAATATAGAAACTGACAGCAAACTCCCACACGCATTCTATGAAATGAGCATAATCCTCAAAACCTGATCACGAGCATTTAGAAAAAATGAAAACAGGAAGTAGATAAGAGTGTCCCTCATCAATATTCTTATTCAACATTGTACTACAATAAACATCTTAGCCAGACAGACAGCAAAAAAATTTTAAAATAAAAGGAATATAATTGGGCAAAAAATAGGTCAAGCTGTCACTATTTGCAGATAGTATGATTTTACATAGTGAGAGCCCCAAGGACTCCACAGAAAGATTGTTGGAAAGTACTAACGAATCTGTTAAAGTAATGGCATACAAGATTAATAAGCAGAAATCAATTTTAATATGCTATTGAAGAGCTCCAAAATAAAAACATCAAGAAAAAAAATAAAAAAGAGAAAACAATATCATTTATAATATCCATACAAAAGATGAATACCTGGGAATAAACTTAACCAAAGAAACAAAAGACCTGTACAAAGGAAACTACAGAAAAATCAAAATGTGAATATTACTGAAAGCAATAAATCTATAGATAGAACACAATTCTGATCAAAATCATTTTCTTGGGGGCTCATACAGCTCTTATCACAATCTATGCATCCATCCATTGTGTCTAGCACATTTGTTCATTGTTGCCATCATCATTTTCAAAACAATTTCATTCTACTTGAGCCCTTGGCATGGGCTCCTCATTTTTCCCTCTTCCCTTCTTCATGAACTCTTAATAATTCATAAATTGTTATTAATTTTTCATGTCTTACACTGTCCGAGGTCTCTCTTTACCCTCTTTTCTACTGCCCATGCCCAAGGAGGGGTTACATTGTGATCAGTGCCCCCTCTTGTTACCACTACTCTCACAGCTGTCTACAAATGGGTTTGGGGTCTCCAGTCCACCCTCCCCCTCAATCACATCAATAAGGCTTTTTGTTCTGGGTCTTTGATGCCAGATACCTGATCCCTTCGACACCTCTTTATCACACAAGCTGGTGTGCTTCTTCCATGTGGGCTTTGTTGCTTCTTAGAGAGAGTCACTTGTTCATCTTCAAGCCTGTAAGACCCCAGATGCTATATCTTTGCATTGCTGGACACCATCACCTTTCTTCATTACATTTGCTTATGCACCCATTTGTCTTCAGCAATTCTGGCGGGAAGGTTATCACAGAATGCCAGGTGACTGGAACAAAGTGTTCTTGCGTTGAGGGAGTACTTGAGTAGAGGCCCACTTAATTGGACCTTTTGGACCTACTTTCTATCCAGCTCTTGGTAATCCAGGGTGTGTGCTACAGACTCGTGGACTTAATATTGTTCTTTGGAGGCACACAATATCTTTCATAGGCCACACCAGAAAGAATCCATGTGGAAGCTACATTCACTGGAGTTTGTAAACTGGGCTTTCATTCAAACTCATCAGGAGCCCTTTGATTTAAGACTGAAATTCATCAGTGTGAGAAGATGATGACTGCTATCCCAAGTTATGGAATTGGCAGTTATTGGACTTTGGTTTGACTCTCTGGCCTTCAGGGTACCTAATGAATGGTGATCCAGGAATACCAAATATTTACTACTTTAATGCTCTTCTTATTTTGTTATGACATGTATTAGTCAGGTATGCATGTTGCTACCTTTTGGAATGAATTTTGTTGAAAGTTTTGTTCCAACATCAACCCTAATTATTTGTGTAAATAGTGTCCAGCCCAGCCTGTGTGATCACGAGGTGTCAATGGGATCAGGTATCAGGCATCAAAAAACAAAAAGTCCTATCACTGTGATGAGTGGGAGTGCGAAATGGGGACACAAAACCCATCTATAGGCAACTGGACATACCCTTACAGAAGGGCCTTGGGGAGGAGACAAACCAGTCAGGGTATAGTATAGTAAAGATAAAACATACAGCTTTCCTCTAGTTCTTTAATGCTTCCTCCCTCCCACTATCATGATCCCATTTCTACCTTACAAATACGGGTAGACCAGAGGATGTACACTGGTACAGACAGGAACTAGAAACAGAGGCAATCCAGGACAGATGACCCTCTGAGGACTAGTAGTGAGAGTGGCGATACCGGGAGGGTGGAGGGAAGGTAGGGTAGAAAGGGGCAAGGGATTATAAAGATCTACATATAAACTCCTCCATGGGGGACAGACAACAGAAAAGTGGGTGAAGGGAGACGTTGGACAGTGTGAGATATGCCAAAATAATAATAATTTAGAAATAATCAAGGGTTCGTGAGGGAGGGTGGGGGAAGGAGGGTGAAAATGAGGAGCTGATACCAAGGGCTCAAGTAGAAAGAAAATGTTTTGAAAATTATATGGCAACAAATGTACAAATGTGCTTGACACAATGTATGTATGGATGAATTGTAATAAGAGCTGTATGAGTCCCCCCAGAAAAGATTTTTTAATAAATTGTTCAGAAACTTGAATTTAATCTATATAAGTCAACAATTCGAGCATGAATTGATGTCTGAAACCAGCCTATACTTCTATATGCTTTTCTCAACCGTGTTTTAAATTCTGTATCATTAGCTAAATGAATAACACTATCGTTACCTTATGTCCCAGGAAGATGGTTTGAAAAATTTTCGTTATCATAAAATGATAATGTTGTTTCTAAAGTGAACCAGAGACATATATAAACCACAGATATGTGAATGGATTTTGTGCTCCCATTTAAATCTAGCCCCAATCTAAGAACTATGCGTTCTTAGGATGTGGCCCTCTTTAATGCTTAAAGAAGTCACTAAAGATATAGGTGCTATAGAAAAAACAAAACAAAAGAGAATGAAAAAACAACAAACAAAGCCCAAGTAATATACTCATAAAAATTATATCTGTTTGTAATTAATAGATAAAAATTTTACTAGTACATTGCTTAGAACACATGGTAGATTAATGGAATCACAGAATGGAATTTTCCCACTTTTTGCAGTCCATTGTATATTCAATATTTGTAAGTCTTAACATTTACAAAAAGTACAAAACAAGGTGATCTATATTAAACATAATGCCTGTGCTATAAATTGTCATCACAAGGTAATTATTTTACTATTGATTCAAACATTTTCTTCATTCAATACTTTTATTGAAGTTCAAAGTATACATTCTTAAGACAATAAATACCTGGCTGTTTTTTCTTAGTATCACAGAGGTACCATCATCAACTTCAAATTCTCCATAGTCTCTTAGACACCGTACCTGAAAAGAAAATCAGATATTTTATCCAAATTACCTTTTAAAATATGCAGTGATCATAACATGAAGTGGGATTATATAAATGCCCGAACAGTAAAAGTACTGTATTTTATGTGTCTGTTTCCTCCTCTGTGTACTTAGGACCCTTACTATTCCCAGATATTTACTGTGGTCCTAAACCTAAAGATCTCAATTTCCTACGTCACCGGGAAGGGAAACATAAGCTTTGCAAATGTATACATGGATGGTATTACCAATAAGGAAACCAGGGATTTAGATAAAAGGAGACTACATAGTTGGACGTTTTCCTCTCAAACAATGCACTATATTAATCAGAAGGAATAAAAATGAGGGACATAACAGTGGCAAACAAGAAAGAAAAGAGCATTTTACCTCAACTAGATTGACCAGATCCTTCCCATAATCCATCAGGATAAAAGAACATACATCTAAAAACAAACTGTTTTTCTTTTTAACAATTTATTGGGGCTCATACAATTCTTATCACAGTTCATACATATACATACATCAATTGTATAAAGCACATCTGTACAGTCTTTGCCCTAATCATATTTTTCTCTTTTCCTTTTTTACATTTTATTAGGGACTCATACAACTCTTATCACAATCCATACATATACATACATCAATTGTATAAAGCACATCCATACATTCCCTTGCCCCAATCATTCTCAAGGCATTTGCTCTCCACTTAAGCCCCTTGCATCAGGTCCTCTTTTTTATTTTTCCCCCTCCCTCCCCTTTCCCCCCTCCCTCGTGTGCACTTGGTAATTTATACATCGTTATTTTGTCATATCTTGCCCTATCCGGAGTCTCCCTTACCCCCCTTCTCTGCTGTCCCTCTCCCAGGGAAGAGGTCACATGTGGATCCTTGTAATCAGTACCCCCTTTCCAACCCACTCACCCTCCACTCTCCCAGCATCGTCCCTCACACCCTTGGTCCTGAAGGTATCATCCACCTTGGATTCCCTGTACCTCCAGCCCTCATATGTACCAGTGTACAGCCTCTGCCCTATCCAGCCCTGCAAGGTAGAATTCGTATCATGGTAGTTGGGGGGAGGAAGCATCCAGGATCTGGAGGAAAGTTGTGTTCTTCATCGGTACTACCTCGCACCCTAATTAACCCATCTCCTCTCCTAAACCCCTCTATGAGGGTATCTCCATTGGCCGACACTTGGGCCTTGGGTCTCCACTCTGCACTTCCCCCTTCATTTAATATGGTATATATATACATATATACATATACATATATACATATACACACATGTACACATACATACACACATATCTTTTTTTTTTTGCATGATGCCTTATACCTGGTCCCTTGGCACCTCGCGATCGCACTGGCCGGTGTACTTATTCAATGTGGGCTTTTTTGCTTCTGAGCTAGATGGCCGCTTTTTCACCTTCAAGCCTTTAAGACCCCAGACACTATCTCTTTTGATAGCCAGGCACCATCAGCTTTCTTCACCACATTTGCTTATGCACCCATTTGTCTTCAGCGATCCTATCATGGAGGTGTGCAGTCAATGATATGATTTTTTGTTCTTTGATGCCTGGTAACTGATCCCTTCGGGACCACTCGATCACACAGGCTGGTGTGTTCTTCCATGTGGACTTTGTTGCTTCTGAGCTAGATGGCCGCTTGTTTATCTTCAAGCCTTTAAGACCCCAGTCACTATCTCTTTTGATAGCCGGGCACCATCAGCTTTCTTCACCATATTTACTTGTTCACCCACTTTGGCTCCAGACGTTGTGTCGGGAGAGTGAGCATCATAGAGTTCCAATTTAATAAAAGGAGATATTCATGCATTGAGGGAGTGAACAAACTGTTTTTCAAAGGAAATCAAGTCTTCCAATCTCTTGTTTCTCAGGAATACTTAAAAATACATTTAAAAGATTCAGTTTCATGCTCTTTCATTTTGCTTACACAGTAACTTAGCAATCAATTAATTTTCATTTAGTATTTTAAAAATAAAACAAAATTTATGGAAGATGGAATGTTAGATTACATTAAGATGCTTGAAATTAAAGTGCCAACATCCAATCATTTTTGACCTATAAAATATAAGCTTAATATAGTTCAGCTCACACATCACTATTACCTTAAAACTGTGAATCAAAGTTTGTTGCAGAGAGGGCACTATAAGTATTTCCATACTCCTGTCCCTCTATAGCAGTGTTTCCCAAAGTGGGGATACTGCAATGATCCAGGAGGAGTATAAAGCAGATAGCTACACTTTATCCTGGAGTATAGGCTATTGTATAAAAGTTTTTAATTTTACACACACACACACACACACACACACACACACACACACACACACACCATAGTGAATGAAGGGGTAAGTGCAGCGTGGAGACTCAAAGCCCATTTGTCGGCCACTGGAGATCCCCTCATAGAGGGGTTTAGGAGAGGAGATGGGTCAGTCAGGGTGTGATGCAGTACCGATGAAGAACACAGCTTTCTCCCAGATCCTGGATGCTTCCTCCCCCAACTACCATGATCCGAATTCTACCTTGCAGGACTGGATAGGGCAGAGGTTGTACACTGGTGCATATGGGAGCTGGAGGCACAGGGAATCCAGGGTGGATGATAACTTCAGGACCATTGGTATGAGGGGCAATGCTGGGAGAGTGGAGGGTGAGTGGGTTGGAAAGGGGGAACTGATTACAAGGATCCACATGTGACCTCCTCTCTGGGAGACAGACGGCAGAGAAGGGTGGGGGGGGGGGTAAAGGAGACTCCGGATAGGGAAAGATATGACAAAATAACAATGTATAAATTACCAAGGGCACATGAGGGAGGGGAGAAAAAAAAGAGGACCTGATGCAAAGTTAAAGTGAAGAGCAAATGCTTTGAGAGTGATTAGGGCAAAGAATGTAGGGATGTGCTTTATACAATTGATGTATGTATATGTGTGGATTGTGATAAGAGTTGTATGAGCCACTAATGAAATGTAAAAAAAGAAAGAAAAAAAAAAAGAACACAGCTTTCCCCCGGATCCGGGATGCTTCCTCCCCCCAACTACCATGATCCTAATTCTACACTGGTGCATATGGGAGCTGAAAGCACAGGGAATCCAGGGTGGATGATAACTTCAGGACCAATGGTATGAGGGGCAATGCTGGGAGAGTGGAGGGTGAGTGGGTTGGAAAGGGGGAACTGATTACAAGGATCGACATGTGACCTCCTCTCTGGGAGACGGACGGCAGAGAAGGGTGCGGGGGCGGGGGGTAAGGGAGACTCCGGATAGGGAAAGATATGACAAAATAACAATCTATAAATTATCAAGGGCTCATGAGGGAGGGGGGGCAAGGGAGGGAGGGGGGAAAAAAAGAGGACCTAATGCAAAGGGCTTAAGTGGAGAGCAAATGCTTTCAAAATGATTAGGGCAAAGAATGTAGGAATGTGCTTTACACAATTGATGTATGTATATGTGTGGATTGTGATAATAATTGTATGAGCCCCTAATAAAATGTAAAAAAAATGATTAGGGCAAAGAATGTACAGATGTGCTTTATACAATTGATGTACGTATATATATGGATTGTGATAAGAGTTCTATGAGCCCCTAAAAAAAAACAATTAGGAAAAAAAACAGGCCCAAAGAACAAAAGAAAACTGGGTTAGCAATATATATATACATAAATTAAAATATCTATAAAGAGATTCTATCACCGCCCTCTAGTTGATTCTAACTCACAATGACCCTATATTGGTTTTCCAAGGCTGTAAATCCTTACAGAAACTAAGAGTCTCATCTTTCCCCAGAGCAACAGTTGGTAAATTTGAACCGTAAGAACCTCAGAACCCTGGTGGTACAGCAGTTAATCACTGGGTTGCAATCTGCATGGTCGACAGTTCAAAACTACCAGTACCAGTAGGAGAAAGCCTGGGCTTTCTACTCAGAAACCCATAGGGGATCCCTAGGAATCAGCATTGACTCCATACCAGAGAGTTTGGTTCTGGAACCTTATGGTTAGCAGTCCAATCAATGCCTATCCTACAATGCCAGCAGGGATCCTAAGAAAGAGATGAAGAGATGTAGTCAATGAATAAGGCCCATCTAGCAATCATCTCTTATGCATTGTATTATCAATTCTAGCCTATATGGCTATGGTTAAAATCCCATTTTGGAGGGATGGTTATGTGGAAAAGCCATCTCAGAAGCAGGAACACAGAGAAATGCTGGACCATCAAGGTGTAAGAGGCCCTAGTGGGACATACTTGAGATCTTTGTCTGAAGTGGTAGAGACTGAGATGGAGGCATCAAAGGCTGCATCACAGAGACCATGGGACAGAACAGAGGGACTAGGCCAAGACCAGAGCTGAGGCAAGGCGTCCATGACATAAAACAGAGGAGCAATACTGAGACTATGATACTTTGAGGCAGAGCAGTGGGCTGCCTTTCTGGCCCAAAGAGGCAAAGGGACTATGTGACTGAGAGGCTAAGGAGTAAAGACTGACATGACTGCTGGATGACAGGAGAGGTACACTTACTGTTTCCTGATGCTGACTTGTGGTAACTAGTTACCTTCCTTAATAAGCCCACTAAATTGTGAATATTGTCTGTGAGTTCTGTGAGGCCAACTGGGACCGATAATTGAACCCGACAGAAAGGCAGTGTGTGAGGGAGGAGTGGGTGGTGTCAGAATAGATATTGAAGGATGAAGGATGGAGGCATGTCTGAACTCTGCCTCATGGAAACAGTGAAGCCAGAGAAAGTCAAATACGGCCCTCTGATATGTCTTCCTACATTTAAAGAAGCCAATCCAATTACTAGCACTAACAAATAAGAGAAACAACGTTACTGGATAACTCAACAGGATATTTGAGTTGGCAGAAGAACAGAACAGCTTATTGAGTCTGAGGAACAAAAGTAAAGAAACATGATCCCAAGGAACACCATCAAGCAAATCAATGCAAATATTATGGAAGTCCCAGAAGAGGGCAAAGGGTAACTAAATAAAACTTAATAGACAACAGCAGAACATTACCAAAACTTGACAAAGGACAAGAATGTACATATCAATGACACTTAAGAATTTCCAAATCAGAAGAAAGCCTGAGAGATCCACACCAAAATATCTTATCATCAAACTCTTTAAAAAAAAGATAAAATCTTGACAATATCAAATAAAATGAAGTACCAATTTACATATATAGAAACCCTGGAAACCAGGAGGTAATAGAGTCACATATTTAAAATAATGAAAGAAATGAACAGCCATCCAAGATTCCTATAGCCAGCAAAACTTTCCTTTATAAATGAGGATAAAATTCAAGAAAACAAATAAAACCTGAGGGAATGTTGAGACATTCCTTTAGATTGAAATACAAGGAGAGTAGATTGCAAGATGAAGCAATATAGAGAAAAAGGTGTTAGGTTCCTGGATTCAGGTACCTGAAAGAATTCACACAGCAGAAGCAGGTTTGTAATCCAAGTGATTTTATGGGGAAAAGGGAAGTTTCAGGTATTACAGCCTCAAAAAATACACATTGTTTTAAGAAAGCATACAAGGATCCGCAGAACTGCACATGGGTTCACTGCTGAATGGGAAAAAAACACATAGAAAGAACAGGAACACATAACCCAGCACGTGGAACCAGGAAATCCCAGGGGCCAAAAGGGCTCCCACCCCCCACTTGTGGAGAATGCTGGAATGGAAGGAAGTCAAGGCAGGGTCTTTATTCCCTCCTCTCCACAACGGCTGGGGGAAGCATGGTTGAAGGTATTGGTTGGTTCCACTGGCTTGAGTTTAGGCCCACCTGTGTGAGGTAATGTAACTGAGCCTAATCTGTGTGCCCTGGTGGACCTCCCCTCGGGGCGGAGGGAGCTCTTGTCTGAGCATGCTCAGTTTGATTGTTCTAAAATTTAACGGATGCCTGATTTCTTCCAATCCTTTTGCTTTAGCCTTATGCAGTTAGTGCGGAGACAACCCCCTTGTGGTGCTTATGTAATCTGATGTCAATTTGGGACTTGAGAGGATTAAGAGTGAAGTGGTGGAGTCTAGTTGGTCAATCAGGATAGCCAGTGAGGCCTCTGTGTGGGCATTGCCTTCGCCTGAGAATTCTGGGAACTCCAGTATTTCCTCCTTAAACAGGAGACGCTTCTCTCTCTCAGCTCACTTCCTTGGAGATGCTCTACTGGCAAGACACATGGCACTACGTCCTGGTAGCTGGGAAAGCCACACGGACCTACCCTGATGCAACAGACCTCTGGAGCCAGAGAAGCTACATAGAGAAGAACCCTGCCAGCGCTGAGATGTTTACAATGCTACTGGATCCAAAAACTTTCTACTCGCTGGTTCAAGATCGTCCTGCAATCGGAGTCATTGCATGTTTCGTGAGTCTGACGAGGCCTTTACAGATTGGTATCAGACATATGGGCTAATATTGGGCTCACGGACTTGACCTGGACTGGGCTGGGACGTTTTCGCAATATTCAGTTGTTCTTCTATATAAACCTCTTTCTTATAAACATGAGTTTCTATGAATTTGTTTCTCTTGTCTACCCAGACTAACACTCCCCCTTTATGGCCCCTATTCTGGCTACCTAACATATTTAGCCAACACCTAAGTTGAATGCAAACATTTTTCTTTGGTCTACTTTATTCAATATTCAAAAGTATACAAAAGAGGATAATAAAGATGGTTCAAAATCCAAAAATTAACTAAGCGCCAAAGTACGTGCTACTACTGGAAGAAATGAGGAGCAAAGAGAGGATAACCCACTTAACAAGTAACAAAATGACAACTATATGACAGGGACTTCAAGTGTGTGCAAATATGGAATTTAAAAACTGAAAAAAGTCCCAGAAACATTTGAAGCTCCTTGGTAAGTACTTCCTTAGTGGTAGTAACTTTCAATATGAAAGTATTAAAATGTCCAGTGTAAAAGCAGAGACCTTGTGATATGCATATGATACAACTTTGCTTATGGAAAGCTAAGAGGATTCAACACATTAATGAAGAACTGAGACTAAAACTTTCTGTAGGGATTATGGCTCGATGGAAAAAAAAAGCCTCATGCTCGGGCCAATAAACACAATGATAAAAAGAGAAAAAAATAAATTGACACGGATTTCATTTATTTCAATGCATAATCAACATTCATGGAATTAGTGAAGAAATCAAGCCATGAGATAAATGCTGCAAAAGACTTCTTTAAAGTGTTAAAGAGCAGCAGAGTCAGCAAAATGACTGTCAGACAACAAACTCGGACAACTCTCAGCAATTATAGAGAAGGTCCACTAGGAGCGATATCCTAAACTTCATGGAAGAGAATCTCAATATGAAGTACATCCAAGCTTCTTAAACTGAGAGAGCAGTAGCAACTACTAACAGATTCCCCTCTTTGTTATAGGCTGTCCACACGCTGGGGAAGCGTCCCTCCTGCCTGGCATAGCCAATTTTTTCTGGTCCCTGAGCTAACCCAGCTGACCAAGCCTCTTGGCTTGCTGTCCTCTGGTGAAGAACAGCTTTGCAGAGTCAGCTTGGTGCAGACAGTCACTAGCCAAGCTTAACTTTTGCTTTGTTCTACACTTCCACCAGCCCTTGCTCAACATTCCTCACCTTGCCACCCCCAAGCAGGAAATGTGTTAGCAAAACAACACAATTAGGGGGCAAGGGGGAAAGAGAAGCCTAGCACTTCCCGCACCAATCTCAAAGTAGACTTGAGAGGTTTAATTTAACCCCCCCATTGGGTGAGAAATCCACACACCTGGCCTCTAGACCTGGCAGGAACCCCATCTTATCCCTCAAGGGGTGGAGTCAAGGGACAGAGTTTTTGTGGGTTTTGAACTGCGGACCATGCTGATCGCAACCCAATGTGTAACCACTGTACCACCAGGGGTCCTTTTATCTCAGTAAAACTATGAAAACTAGTCCTTGGTTTATCTGACCCCAGCCATGCTATTTTTTAATCACCTAATATGTATATGAAAGGTGAACAATGAATAAGACAGAGGTGAATTGATAACTATGAATTATGATATCGCAGAAAAGCACTGACAAAACATCAACAGCCAGAAGAGCAAACAAAGCTATGCTGGAAGAGCTACAGCGGGAGTGCCCCTTAAAGAGGCCGACTCCGTGTATATGTCATCTGGATGGCAAGTCCCTGGATGGTCAAAAAGAGGAAGCCTCTCAGTGGTACACATTGACACCATGACTGCAATAATGGGCTCAAACAGCAATGTTTGAGAAGAGGGTGCGGGGCAAGGCAGTGTTTCATTCTGTTGTACATCTAGTTACTATGAATAGGACTTGGTGGCACCTAACAAAACTATATTCATATCTCCTTCTTACATAATAGGAGCATAATCCACACATTCAATAAAATCCATTCTCAAGAGGTAAAACTTACTTCAATATATAAGCTTTGGGGAGGCTTCATATCCTGTGTTATGTCTAAACCTTCATTTCCTCCCAATGACCTCATGTAAGTAGCAAGGGACTTCTTATAACAATTGAACCATTCTATCTGAAAACAGAAAAATGGTCTTTTTACCAAGTGACAAAGAAAACAAGCTTGCCAACATTGTGTAATCGTGACTTCAAACAGCACATACGCCCATGTAGATCATGAGTGTGGCATTCCTGTATTTATATAGCGAACATTAATGGTTGTCTTCTACGAGTCAGGAACTGTCTGTGCACTTAGGATGGAGCATTCAACCAAAACAGACAAAATTCTTGTTATCACATAGCTTACAAACCAGTAGACCTAAGCACAGATCTAAAAAAACCATTCAACCAGAAACAACACTACGAAAAACACATGATTCAGTTATGGTCGCTTTAAATACTGCACGGACTCTTTTTATAAGAATGGAACAACATGCTTGAGCAGACAATGCAAATGTCCCCAAAGAGAAGGAAGGACAAGCAAAATGAGGCTTACTTTGGAATTCAGTTCTAAGTTGTATCTGACAAGGGTAAACCTTTATCACATGTAAAGTGGCGCAAGAGGTCACATTATTTTACGACTGCATTTGTAGGAAAGTCAGTCATCGGAATTCTATAAATGTAAAAAAGTAGATTAAGAGTTGCCAAAGGGCTGGGGGAAGGAAATAATAATAAAAGGCATTTGTTATTTTTTAAAGTCTATTATGGTTAGGGTGAAAGTTTACAGAGAAAACTCATGTTTTATACAGTAATTTATATATATTTTGTTTTGTGACATTAGTTGCAATCTCCTCAGAATCTTATTTATGTATAATTACAGAAAGGTAGGCAAAACAAAGATGTACAGGTTAATGACATTATTAAGAAACAGCCTGGTCAAGGAGTAACACATCCTCAGCCCCAAAATGGAGACTTATCATTTTGTTCCATTCTGAAAATTTTACATTATCACCCAAGAATGCATCCCTAAAACACTAGTTTAGTGCTGTTCATTATTTGTACTTTAAATAGATCCACACAGTATTTATTATTTTGTGACAAATTTCTTTCACTAAACATATTTTGGATTTCTGAAATTCTACTTTAAAGTGATGAAGAGCAAGGATGTCACACTTTGAGGACTGAGCAATGCCATGGGATTTTCCATTGACCTTAGCCATGGGATTTTCCATTGCCTCATAAGCATATGAAAGTTGGACAACAATTAATAAAGACCAAAGAATAGATGCCTTTGAATTAGCATGTTGGCAAAGAACACCGAAAGTACCATGGACTGCTAACTGAACAAACAAATCTGTCTCGGAAGATCACAGCCAGACTGATCCTTGGAGATGAGTATGGCAAGACTTGTCTCACAAGTTTTGGGCATGTTTTCAGGAGACCAGTCCTTAGAAAACGACACAATACTTGGTACAGTGCAAAGTCAGTGGGAAAAACAAAAACAACTCAAGGAGATGAATTGATACGGTAACTCAACAATGGGTTCAAACATAACAATTGTGAGGATGCAGAGTCCAGTAGTACTTCATGCTGATCTAGACAGGGCCACTATGAGGCGGAACTGACGAGAAGGCACCCACCACTACTATGTTGGTTAGTATTGGGTTATGTGTTGGCTAAAGCCAAGGTCAACAGTTTGACTCAACCAGTTACACCTAGGGAGAAAGGGGATTTCTGCTCCTATAAAGAAATACAGCTTCAGAAACCTAAAGAGCCAGTTCTACTTTGCTCATCCTTAAGGATTGTTAAAAGTCAATGGCAGTGGGTGTTTTACACAATTAATGTATGTATGTATGGATTGTGATAATAGTTGTATGAGCCCCAATAAAATGATTTTTAAAAAAGAAATTATGACATAAGATTATCTCTCTCTAAAGTGTCTTGGAGTCTCTAACTTGTAAACTACTATTTGTCTACCTTCATGGAAAAAAATAATACACTAATCTTTGTTAAAGATGGCATCACCTATCCCTTATCGGTGAGTTCAAAGTGAAATGTTCACATATAGAAACTGAATTTCGGTTTATGCTCTGAGAAGGAAAAGGCAGAGGCAGTGATTCTCTCCATAGACTAGACCTTGTAGAGACTCTATTAACACCGAATTTGGACCCCAGCTATAAGGGATTTCCATTGAACTCAAGGTCAAAATGAAGTCTAAAATATGGAAATCTAATCTCAAGACTAACATTATAATTCTTAATTATAATTTTCTGGTTCGAAAATCAGCATCTTGAAGTCTTACTTGTGTGCCTTGTCATGACTACCTTGTACTAAACTAAAAAAGTTTATGCACGACAAGTTCATGTATTTATGTTTAAAATAAAATCCTCATCTATTGGTTACTTAAATTTTAAGATAAAATCCTACAAGAACTATTACTCTTAAACACTCTATGTTTTTAAAAAAATACTATAGCTATTGTTATTAGAGAAAGAACATGTTCTGTTCATTTCACCATAATAAAGAGGCACCCCTCAAGTCCACTTAATGTAAGATTCCGGCACAAAGACCATGGAAAAAGAACCTGAAAAATTAACTGGTAACGTAATTATTTAGTAGTTCCCTCAAGAAGCTGAGGTACTTTGTTTCTTTCTCCAGAACATGAACAGAATAAAAATAAAGCATGGAAATGTACTTAGCAATCCAAGATCAGAGGAGGCAATGGTATTAGAGATTAAAACCTGAGCAGACTGCGGATGACAGTGGAAGCCCAAACTCCATTTGCACAGTTCCCACACAGATTAAGCCTCCAGTGAATCTCCTTAGACCATGAACAAAGAATGGAAATAGTCTTGTTATACACTGAGTGCATTGGAAAGTAGATTAACACAGATAATTTTTAACGTTATTATTTTTCTCTCTTTTGGTCCCTTTTAAATTTGTTCTAGTTTTTATATTTTCTTTTGGATTGAGGGCTGTTTTTTTTTGCATATGATTTTCTTTCTTTTTTTTGGAGTTTTCAGTGGTTTATTGAGCATTCAATATTTTGCCATGATGACTTAGGATAGTTAGGTGTTTTTTTTATTTTGTGTTTTACATTTTATTAGGGGCTCATACAACTCTTATCACAATCCATACGCATATGATTTTCTTTAAATAAAATCTAGGATAGGACTTAGTTACTGTGAAGACTATAAATGGATTAAGTTTCTTTGGGTTAGGACAGGGCAGGCTGGGGCAAATGGTGAGTTTAAGACTGAAGAAAATGTTCTAAAATTGATGGAGATCATAACTGCACAGCTCTTTTTAATATATTTAAACCACTGGGTTGTGTGGTATATGAATTATGTCAATTAAACTCAAGTTAAATTTTTTAAATGCAGTTAGCAAGTAAATTGTTTATAAAACTCATGGCAAATTTACTGAATACATGCCGTGGCAATTACATTATATCCTGTCAGCCTGTCAATAAAATTGCAGCTTGATGACCTCATTTTGAGGCATGACAGAAATAAGTAGCTCAATGGAGATCAAACCCAGTCTCTCTGCCTTCCTTTTCTGCGCTGAGACAGTCAGAGAGCTGGAGGAGACCCGTGCCAACACTGAAATGCATACACTGCCACTGGATCCACAAGACCTTCTACCCACTGGCCTGCGATATTCCTGCATTTGGCATCATTACATATACTGTGAATCTAAAGAGGAATTTATCGACTAGTACCGAACATATAGGCTAATATCGGACTTAGGAACTTGATCTGAACTGGGCTGAGATGTTTTCTCAATATATAATTGCTCTTTTATATAAAGTTCTTATACACATGAGTGTATGACTGTTCCTCTAGTCAACCCAGACTAACACTTTCTTTCATAAGTGATATACTATACCAAACTCACACAATAACAGCATTGATCACATTCCGTTCTATGCTATGTTCCAAATGGGCAGCCTTAATCATCCTGTAACAACCCTGTTAATACAGCAGTTCTCAACCTGTGGGTTACGACCTCTTTTGGGGTCAAAGGACCCTTTCACAGGAGTCACTTAAGACCATTGGAAAACATGTATTTCCAATGGTCTTAGGAACCAAGTCACTGCTCCTCTATCCATCTCCAGGAGGGTCTGCCCACATACGAGTACGCAGCGTAATGACATAATCAGACAACCCCATCACATTCAACTTGTACAAATAAAGGTGGATGTGACAGGGTTGGCACCACAATGTGTTTATGTGGACAAGTCACACATGCGTAGAGAGCAGCTGCTGTGTTAAAAGCAGCTACTGTGTTAAAAGCAGCGACAGTGTTAAAAGCAGCAGTATTGGTGGTAAATGACACTTCATGAATTATTATTTCTGGGTAAAATCATAAACTACTGCAAAAAATCGATATCTGTACCATGGGAACTTTATCTGGATGCTGATTGGTCTTTTTATATTCAGCTGTGGTTGATGTGAATACTGCTCCTTGTGATAGTAACAGGTATGTAAAAACACAACATAGAGAATGTTAAATCATAGGAAATTTTAATAAACTGTATTGACTAAATTGTGCCATGTATCATCTTTAGTACTATTTTTTTTTAAATAAGAAATTTAAACAAGACGCTTGACTTGAAGGGAAAACTATCTAGGCTTCATTGAGAGTAATTTACGCCTACTTAAAGACAGATTGCCCTACATGTAATAGCTACATACAAAAATGTTATAAAACTGTCCTTGGTTTTACAATGATAAATGAAAAACATAAAAATTCTTCAATCGAACAAGGCATGCAAGGATTTTTTTCATGTCATTTTTTTTGTTTTTGTTAAACAGTGAGAGCAAAATAACCTACTGAAATACAAAAAGAGAAGCTGAATGAGCAAGCCACTGATGGAGAAGGGGAGCTTTCACAGAACCAGTGTTTTCCCCATCCCATCTCCACCTGATGTTGATCAAAACATACCATTGGTGATTTAGTAAACGAATAAATAAACAAAGGGAAAAATTTAATATGCTTGTGTACATGCACCAGTTACTTTGTGTACAATAAAGGAATGAGGAAGGGGAAATGAAATAAAGAGAAAACTATACTGTAGTTGTCAGGAGGTGGTGGAATCAAACTGTGGTTTTCTAATCAAGAATGGATTATTGGTCGGCTGGAAGAGAGTTCTGGAGGAAAGGAGCAGGCTCCCTTAGAAGATGCCTCCTTTCTGCTGCTGGAACACATCAATTGTATCTTCATCCTCCATTTCCAACTGTGCAGGTGTGTCTGTTTCATTGATTGGCTGTCTGTCGAATCAAATCAGATCTGACTCATTGACAAACCCTGTTCACAATAGGCTTCCATTAGCTTACTAAGTGGGTGTGCCTCTGAATCTTAAACTGCACCACAGAACCATCCTGCCCTACCACCTTCAAGTTAATCTGATCATTGTTCTCAGTCTTGACTCCTCCCTTGAGTTTTTTGTTGGCCAGGGTGAATGCTGAAGTCTTCTCAAAAGAGGTACCAGGTCCGCACCAAACGAGCACACAGGCAGCTGCAGGAACAGCAGGAGGAGGTGGCAGTGGTGGAGGAGGGAGAGCCATCTTTTGTATTATTAAAGCTATGGTTATATATTATTTTCATTAGCCAACCATCCCATGACAATGGATCATGTAGAAGAACGTTAAGAAAAGATAGTGAGGATTTTTTATGGTATGGTTTTACTTCAATGACAGCAGGAACTGAGAAACTACAATGTCTTACTTGTTGTGAAGTTCTATTAGTTGAATCTATGAAGCTGAACAAACTAATATGCCATTTTGATAGCAAATATCCGAGCTTTGCTGGCAAGGATACCAACTATTTTAAAAGCAAAGCTGATGATAAACTCAAGAAAGCCAGACTTGACATTGGTGGCAAGTACCACAAACAAAACGTAGCAGTCATTGAAGTTTCATATTTGGTGGCACTCAGAATCACCAGCGCTATGAAACCCTACACCATTGCTGAGGATTCACTGTTGCCAGGGGCCAGTAAATTGTTCGAGTTATGATCAGAGATGAATTTGTTACAAAATTGAGCACAATTTTCTTATCAAATGACACTGCCTGCAGAAGAATAGCAGACAAGGCTGCTGATATTCTTGATCAGATAATCCTGGAAAGTAAATCTGCTCCACTTCCAATATTTAGCATCCAGCGTGATGAATCTACAGACGTTGCAAACTGTTCACAGTTACTGTTTACCTGAGGCATATTAATGATGGCGACTTTAAATATGAGTTTCTTTTTTTGCAAACCTCTTAAAATGGCAACTACTACACGTGATGTATTTGATAGTTGGTTCATTCTGAAAGAGCATAAGATCTCTTGGGAAAAGGTTTGTGGTGTTTGCAGATGATGCTCCACTATGCTAGGATGTCAATCTGAATTTCAACGTTTGGTACTGAGTCACCGAAAGTCACCGGAACTCACTGTATAACTCCTCAGAAAATATTAGCAACAAATACACGGCCAAAAGAGTTACAAGAAGTAATGAGAAGCATCATAAATTCTGTCAATTTTGTAAAGGCGAGCACTTTAAACAGTCTACTGCTTTCGCAACTGAAGTGAGACGGTTGTCCAGAGGAAAAGTTTTAAAAGGTGTTTTTGAGCATGGTGATGAACTCAAAACGTTTTTTATCAGAAAACATGACCGCAGTTCAAAGCATTTTGCAGCGATAAAAGTGAGATACAGAAAATAGTTTGATTGCCATCTTTGCCATCTTGAATGAGTTACAATTTATTACTGCAAGGACAAAATGCAACATGCCTTGATTTATCTGAAAATATCTGATCATTCCAAAGGAAACATCAGCTTTGGGGGAAAAAATTGGATGAAAATAAAATTTACCAAAAAAATAATAAAAAGAAAATAAAATTTACATGCCTACCCTATCTGTTTTCTTTGAAGAACATGACACTGAACCAGACAAAAGGATTACAATTTCTGTGAAAGAACACTTGCATATGCTTGCAGATGAAATTTCATCGTACTTTCCAAATCTACCCGACACCTCATTTGCACTTGCCAGAAGCCCATTTGCAGTCAAAGTTGAAGATGTTCCTGAGATAGCACAAGAGACGTTTATTGAACTAACAGCAATGCAGCGAGAACTGATTTCTCTACAATGCCAGTTACAAAATTCTGGATCAAGTGTTTGCAGTCAGGTCCTGTTCTGTCGGAGACTGTGTTGCACCTTTTTCTTCCATTTCCAACAACTTATCTTTGTGAAACAGGGTTTTCCAGCTTGTTTGTTATCAAGTCTAAATAAAGAAGTAGATTTGTTGTGGAAGATGATCTTGTGCTCTTGCAAAGACTGTCTGGAGAATTTCTGATCTAGTGAGAAAGAAACTATCTCAACCTTCTGGCTTTTTACGCACACTGTCGCAAAATGTAGCAATGTAGTTCACTATTGTTATATTAAGACTGTTACTCATGCTACACCATGCTTCAAGACAAAATTTCATTTATTTATAATTAGAAATCAGTATTTCACAAGATATAATTACCTATTTTTGTGATTAATCACTATGCTTTAAATATGTTCAATTTGTAAACTAAAAATATATCCTACATATCAGATGTTTACATTATAATTCACAACAGTAGCAAAATTACAGTTATGAAGTAGCAACAAAAATGATTTTAAGATTGGGGATCACCACAACATGAGGAACTCTATTCAAGGGTCGTGGCATTAGGAAGGTTGAGAACCAAGGCTGTAGTAGGACACACTATGACCCCATTTTGTAAATAAAGGAGTGAACACAGAGCAATGAGGTTACTTGCCCAAGATTAGAAAGCAGTGTCAGGAGTTGAAACCAAGTGTTCTGACTCTAATGTTCTATCTTGAAATACTGGTCTAGCACCCTACCTTCAGTGACAAATACTCATCTTATTCTGAATATTTATTCATGCTGACTAGAAAACTACATATCTCCTAAGAATAATGTCGGCTTTTCAACTCCACTGATGAATCACTAATAAATAAAAGAAACTCCTTTTTTTATTGTTTGTCAGTTTTCCCTGTAGCACTAGAATTACTTACTACTACTCCCTTCCAGGAGGGTACCCCAGTGGCAGTTGCTACATTTGTCACTATTAATGGAAAGGTTGGCAATTTGAATCCACTTAGCTACTCTGTAAGAGAAAAATATGGCAGTTGGTTTCCATAAAGATTGATAGTGTATATGGATTATGTGCCAAATAAGACAGTTCAAAACAAAAATAATGTATAGCCTTATAAACCTCTGAGGCAGTTTTAGTCACAATCGACTTGAGAGTAATGAGTTTGGTTTTATACTTCCCATGCCTATCGCAGTAAGTACTAACTGCTTAAAAAACGCTGAAAACTTATTGCTGAAAAGGTGATCAAATCATGGATCAAATGATAGCAACTCAAAAGATTAGCTAGGAATCTTGGAGTAGTAAGCTTATGCTAGTGAGGAATAACTCAGAAAAGTATGGTAAGAATGGTTGCTTAATTCAAAAAGTATGTGTCAATAAATTATATATACAAACTGCTGAGTTAGTAGTTTATATTTACCTCTACACATTCTCACAAACAAAATATAGAAAATTTACAGAAAACAGAGAAATACCAGTAAACATCATTGTAGAAAAAAAAAGCCAGGATCTCAGTATTTTCCCAAAATCATTAACTTGAAAAAGTGCTAACTTACTTCTTCAGCAGACATGTGAAATCGTAAAGCATTAGGCAACACACTGCCATATTCCCACCTAAGTGCACGAATCCGCAGTAACCGGTCATACCTAGGACATTGAGAGTATTAGCATAGAAACAAGCAGGAAATCAGACACTGTTCTATCAGTAAGGGCTCAAGGATCTTATCAACTAAACTGTCATTTGTGGATTTTTTTTTTTTAAGATTCTGATGCAAATAGATCTACTCTAAGAAGACATCTTTGGGACTACCAGAAATCGGGAATAGGAACTGGGCTGATGCCCCTAGCACTGTTCATTGTCGTAACTGTGATGGTGACACAGCAGTAATGTGGAAAAAGATCAGAAAGGCCCTTATTTCTTAGAGATGTATCCTAAAGTATATAGTGGTAAAATGTTATCTGATGTTTAGTACTTAGTTTTAAGTAGCCTAACATACATATGTCATAAATTATGGAAAATGTATTGTTAAATTTATAAGACAACTCCAGGAGCTTCACTATATTATTCTCTCTGCTTTCAAGAATAGTGCAATCTTTTACAATACAAATTTTAAACTGGAAAAACGAAATTAAAATGCTTACATTAAATCAAACTTAAAAGAAATAACTCACTGCCACATGGAGTTGTTTGACTCATACTGACACTGTAAGGACAGGATAGAAGCGCACCAGTGAGTTTCCGAGATTGTAACTCTTTTTTAAGAGTAGAAAGCCTCATCTTTTCCCCGCAGAACAGCTGGTGGTTTTGAAATGCTGTTTCTGGTTAACAGTCCAGCGCATAAACACTGAAAACACTCTCACTTCCATCAAGCCAATGCTGACTCATAGCAAACCCCTGTGGGTTTCCGAGATTGTAATTATTTACAGGAATAGAAACACGGCCTTTTCCCCTCGGAACTACTAGTGGTTTTGAACTGTGGACCATGTAGATCACAGCCCAACAAGTAACCATGCTACCAGGGCTCCATGCATAACCACAGAGATAAATAAATCTGAGATCTGTTGCTATCAACCAGAAACTTAATTGAGAAACCCCATGGAAAACTCTTCTTTGTTTCCTGCTACTACAAGTAAAATCACAGCAGCTTACAAGTACGCAATAGTGCAGCGTCGATTTCTTAACAAAGAACAGTGCCGAAATTTGATGGTTGGTATCAAATTGCTTCTTCCGTCTGATTTTGCTTCATTACTAGGAAGAGAATTAAAGAGAAAATGGATAAATACACTGCAGAACAACAAAAATTTTTAAGTTTTATTGACATGTAACAATTCACATCAAACAATTCAATAGTTATTAAGAATTGTACAAAAAACTGTACAATTACCACTACAATCAATTTTAGAACATTTTCTTATTTCTTGTACTCATTGTTATTAGCTTCCTGTTTCCCACCAACCACCCCTACAATCCCCACAAGAAACCATTAAATCCAGTTCCTGGCACTACAGAACCAAAAAAATTAATTTTTCCATGATATTTTTCAAAGGACTGATACACGTACACATTTTTACCTATTTGTACGTAACAGTTTACCTAAGCAAATTGTGCTGCTTCTACTTCAGAACTTTTATTTACACATTACAAGATTAAAGTAAGAAAAAGCCAAGTTAACTAACTTGTCAATGCAATGATACTATAATAATTTAATCTCCTTTAACCAGTTGGTATTGTACAGTTTTGCACACTGATTGCTTTCTATTATTTCAAAAAACAAGTGTCCTATTTGTTCACTGAGGTAAGAGAAAACCTGACATCATGGCCCGAAGAAGGTGGTCTTACATGATGTTTCTATTGTATGAGCACTCCGCTTCTAGGAGCACTTCCGAATCCTCACCACACTACTGTAGCTGGACATGGAGTCAGCAGTTTATTCATTCAACAAATATTTGCTATTTCCCCATCTATATTTTTTACTATACTTTAGGGTTTTTTCATATACAGAGGAAGTAGTTTCACCCTATAAAATGCACATCTTCTTAGACACTTGATATGGATCACATTTTAAAACCAGAAGAACAAAAGGAGTAAGTATCTACTTTAGCATTTTAAAGCAATTAGATGAATATAAAAAGGGTCCACCATGCTTTGTTCCACATAATGCACTAGGCCCTGAAAACAGGAAAAATGCACACCCTGTGCTGTTAGGTTTTCTATCTGCTGTCACTCTATGGGTACCAGATTATGGTCTACATTGTACAAACTAAGCACAAATACACCTAATACCAAGTACTTAAAAACATACATCAAATGTCCTAAAAAAAATCACATTTATAGGTGGGTAAATAAAAAGATTTCTTTTGATATATAATTTAACCAGACATTGCTTACAGTGATTGTTTTCTCAGAAGGACATCAGGAAGATGGGGGACAAATTTTTAAAACAAGAATTTACAAGTGTTATGAATACAAGAAAGTAGTTCAAAGTGGAACACATCCTGGCCCACCAAGCCCTGAGGACGATATTTCCACTCAGAGAAGTCAAAGCACAGAGAGGACCATATGGCCAGTCCACTATGAGACACGATGTACCTCACTGACCCATAGTGCTACCAGGGGACAACACTGGAAACACAGTGTGGGAACTGTGCCCAATCTGACCCTATCACACTGAGGCAAAACACTAAGAGCCATGCAACAGAACAGCAAAGGAAGCAGAGCAAAGAAGTCTTGAGGGAGTACAAAAATAGACTTTGGGGCCAGAGTGTGCCACCCCATCAGACTCAACTGGAAAACACTCCTAAAGGTCAACAAACAGACCTTGAACTATTTACAGGCTTTTCTTTTTTTTTTTTTTTTGTCTTTTTTTGGTTTTCTTTTGTTGCTTCGTTTTGCTCTGTCTTGTTTTTTGTGCATATTATTATCTCTGCAATTCTATCTAGAAAAAATAGGCGGGATAAACAATCTGAAGGAGAAAACAACGGACTGCTGGTTCTGGGGAGATATGGGAGCAGGGGAGGCGGGGGTGGGGGGAAAGGAAGTGGGTGTTAACAAACCTAGGGACAAGGGAACAATAAGTGATTCAAAATCAATGGCCAGGAGGGTGCAGGAGGCCTGGTAGGGCTTGATCAAGAGCAGTATAACCTAGAGGAATTACTGAAATCCAAATGAAGACTGAGCATGATAGTGGGACAAGAAGAAAGCAAAAGGAAATAGAGGAAAGAATTAGGAGTCAAAGAGTATTTAAAGGTCTAAATACAGGTGTGTACATGTCAATATTTATATATGATGATGGAGAAGTAGATCTAATGTGCATGTATTTATAGGTTTAGTATTAAAGGACATTGGGACTCTACTCAAATACTCCCTCAATGCAAGAACACTTTGTTCTATTAAATTGGCATTCCATGATGCTCACCTTCCCTACATGATTGCTGAAGACAAAACAGGTGCATAAGCAAATGTGAAAAAGAAAGCTGATGGTACCAGCTATCAAAAGATATGGCCTCTGGGATCTTAAAGGCTTGAAGATAGAGACCCACATGGATGAAGCACACTAACCTGTGTGATCACGAGGTATCTATAGGAACAGGTACCAGTCATCAAAGAACAAAAAAAATCATCATTGTGAATGAGGGGGAGTGCGGAGTGGAGACTCAAAGTCCATCTGTAGGCAAGTAGACATCCCTTTACAGCAGGGTCACAGGGAGGAGACGAGCCAGTCAGTGTGCAGTATAACACTGATGAAACACGCAACTTTCCTCTAGTTCTTTAATGCTTCCTCCCCCAATTATCATGATCTCAATTCTACCTTACAAATCCGGGTAGACCAGAGGCTGTACACTGATACAGATAAGAGCCGGAAACACAGGGAATCCAGGGCAGATAAACCCTTCAGGATCAATGAGTGCAGCAATACCAGGAGGGTAAGGGGAAGGTGGGGGAGAAAAGAGGAACCAACGATCCACATATAACCCCCTCCCTGGGGGTGGAAAACAGAAAAGTGGGTGAAGGGAGATATTGGACAGTGTAAGACATGAAAAAAATTTTATAAATTATCAAAGTTTTGTGAGGTAGGGAGGGAGGGAGAAGAAGGGTAAAAAAGGAGCGGATACCAAAGACTCAAGAAGAAAGAAAATGTTTTGAGAATGATGATGGCAACAAATGTGCTTGACATAATAGATGGATTTATGGATTGTGCAAAGAGTTAGTTATACAAGCCCCCAATAAAAGGATTTAATAAAATAAATAAACCTAACCAAACTCACTACCAAAAAAAAAAAAATTTCCTGTATCCATTGCTGGTAGGAATGTAAAATGGTATCGCTAATGTAGGTAGTAGTGTCGCAGCTCAACAAAAATCTGATCTACTACACCCAGATTTGAAAAGACATGCAAACAGACTTGTACACCAACATTCCTTGCTATACTATTTGCAATGGGTGAAGATAAGAACCACCTAATGCCCATGAATAGGAAAATGTGATATATATGTGTACACACTACTGCTGCTGCTGATGTTACTCAGCCAATCGGAGAAATGAAGAATTGGCACAATCTATAATATGGATGGGACTCGATGTCATTAAACTAGTGAAAGAAGTCAACCACAGCACGGGACTTGGTTTCAATCTCTTGCCACCAAGAAGAGTGGCCAAGAACTACCAGTCTGTTTTAATGCTTCTTTGCTTTTTATGGCAGGTGTGGCTCTGCTGTTGTAAATATTATTGGAACGTTTGCCCTATCACCAACTCCTGTTGTTTCTGTAAATAGTGCTCAGTCACTTAAAGGTTTAATTTACACAAGTCACCAATTCATGTATTGCAGTTCATAGCTGACCCATACTTGTATAATTTCCCTTTCTCGACAATGTTCTAAATTCTGTAACATTGGCTAAACTAATGACACCATCAAAGTGTACCGGCTACACATTAGACTCCTAAGTGAAACATCAGCAGTTTAAAGTCACCAGCCAAGTCTGTGGGGGAAGGATGAGGCTTTTTACTCCTGTGATGATGTGCAGGCTGGGAGACTCACAGGACAGTTCTACCCTGCCCTATAAAGTTGTCATGAGTCAGCAAGGGGATGATAATTGATAATGTTCTGTAACATAAAATGACAATGATGTCTCTTAGGTGAACCAGAGTCATTTATAAACCATGAGTGGATTTTAGGCTTGTACTTAATTCTAGTCCCAATCTAAGAACAGCTAGTTCTTATGACATGGTCCTGCTTAGTGGTTGCCCTCATGAAGAAATCACTGAAGATATGAGTCTACAGCAAAATGTGGTGAAGAACCTAGATGGTGCCCAGCTATTAGAAAAAATAGTGTTGGGGATTTTAAAGGTTTGTTTTCAAACAAGCAGCCATCTAAGTGGGGTGTCACATGGAAGGAGCACATCAGCCTGTGTGAACATAATCCAAATCTAAAGGCTGGAATGATATCAAAGCTTAAATTGTGAACAATTGGTTTGTAGAAGGCTATGGTTGTCAGTGGAAGCCCAAAATCCATTTAGAGGGTCCACAAAGAGATCAAGCCTCTTGTGAATTCCCTCTCGTTATAGCTGAGGGATGTGAAGAGCTCTATTATCAGACACTGTAAATCAATATGTCAGACATAGATCAAAATGCAGTATATCTTATTTGATTTTCCTTTGGACCCATTTTAAAGCTGTTTCAATTTAAAAAAAAAAGTGAAGGGAAAATACTCATGAAGCAAACCCTTGGAGCCTCACTGTGACCATGGACGAGGGGTGGAGGGCCTCGCTAGCATGCAGAGCGCAGTGGATTCCTGCGGATGCGGTTAGGTTCAAACTCAGCACCCCACCATTTCCTCTCCCTTATGAGCCATCTAAATGTGTTCTAGTTCTTAAGATACTTGTAGCTTTCTTTTGACTGAGGTTTTTGTTTACTTTCATAGTCTTGTTAGTGTTGTTTTTATTGTTTTCACTGTTTTTCTGTATATAAAATCCAAGATAGGTGAATCAGAGGCAGTAACTGGATTCATGGTTCCTTGGGGCAGGGCAGGGGAGGTGGGGAGGAAATGGGGAGCTAATAACAATGAGTACAAGAATGAAGAAAATATCTAAACCTGATTATGGTGATGATTCTACAACGATATGTGAATTATATACCAATAAACTGTTAAAAAGTCCATCGCAAATTATATAATTAAATGGTTCAATCATATTAAGAAGAGTTGTACAATCATTACCACAATCGAATTTAGAACATTTTCTTCCTTCTTGTACTCACTGTTATTATTGTACTCACTTCCTTCAAACCGCCCCGGCCACAACTCAGGAACCATTAATCAAGATACTGTCTCAATAGATATACCTACCCTAGATTTCATATACACTAAAACATTTAAAAACAGCAAAAAACCTACTAAAAATAACAAAGTAAAACAAAAGTATCCCAACTGAAAAGATAGAAAATATTAAAAACTAAAATCAATTTAAAATGGGTCAAAAAGGAGATCAATGGCTATGGTGCTAAATTTTAAAGGAATTGCATCTGCAATAATCCACTTTCCAATGCACTCTGCATAACAGCAAGGCTAACCACAACACTTGTCTATGCTCAGAGAGGACTCAGAGCTTTATCCATACATATTTCCCCTGCACTTTGTTTTTACTGAAGTAAATAGGGTCAAAACAGAGGTCAAATGATATCATGCTTTATTGTAATCATCTCTATAACACTCTCTGTCTGATAGCAAGACTACTGATATCCTTCAACTGAGTCAGAGAGGATTCACTGGAATCTTAAACCACTTGTGTGGAACTTGCAAATGATTTTGGATTTCCACTGTCATCCATATCCTTCTGCAAATCAGGTGTTCACAATTTAAGCTCTAATACTATTCCCTCCTTCATATTTGAGTTTTAATTATTCACACTCCTCTGGTCACAAAGGCTGATGTGCTTCTTCCATGTGGACTTAGGTGACATTTCACTCAGAAGGCTGCTTGTTGAAAAATAAGACCCCCATGCGCCATTCTTTCTAAAAATCATACCATCTAAATTTCTTTACTACACTTTGCTATAGCATCCATATCTTCAGTGAGCATCAAAAAGGGCCAAGTCACAAGAACTAATTCTCATATTGGGCTAGAATTAAATGCAAGTCTAAATCCCATTCATGTTATCTATGGTTTACGTACATCTCTGGTTAATCTTAAGAGACATCATTGTAATTTTATATTAGAGAACATTATCAATCACCCCCAGGGGCACATGGCAATTCTATTGATAGTGTGAACTTTTTGATTAAAGAATCTATAAACGAATGCTGATCAAAAGGGAAAAATTCAAAATTGAATTTCAAATTACCAAGAACTCTAGACTTTCTAGAGCCACGTAAACTGGAAAAACCCAAGTCCTAAAATAATCCTTAAACCAAAAATATCCTCCAAAGTGGGTCACTCCACAAAGAGGTGGGATATGGGATAAGACCATCCACCTGAGGGTCTACACCAAGACAAGGCTGGGGCAAATCCCCACAGAAATGAAAGAACCTTGCCAGGAAATCAAGTTTAGGCCAGGGGAGAGGAACATCACTGATAGTTCTTTTGGCGAGCATGGTAGGTGATTGGGGAGAAATATCCTCACATTGGGAAGGGGTGCTAAACAATGATTGTAGGGAACCTATAGGGACAGATTTTATGTTCCTGGGTAAACACTACAAATATGTCTCTAGCCAAAGCTCAATAAAACATGCCATGGACTAAACACCAAGATGTCACTGGATGCTGACCTTGTGGTACGGTAAACCTTGTGGTCAGCATGGCATCACTCGGGCTACACAAGCGCTTAACACAGAGGCCCAGCAGAATGAACTGAGCCTGGCCTCAACGGTGCCTGTACCCTTGGACTGAGGACTGGGGTGCTTAGATAGAAGAGGAAGCAGAGTGGCTGCCCTGGACCTGTGGAAGTGATGGTCATTGGACCTTGGGGGGAACCCCATTTGGTTGGAGTCCATCAAAAGGGACTCAGAATCACCATATATTTAGTACCTTGATGCTCCCCTCTCAGTGATATGACTGGCTTTGATCTGTTGGGCAGGGATTTAAACTTGGAAGAATTGATCCAGGATGTTTCCCCTGGCATCGATCCCCCCTGCTTAGGGTAAACAGAATTCAACTGAATATGAGATCTAACTGTGTGGAGCAACAACTCATGGGTTTCGGCTCAAGTTAGAACTGTACTTGCAGACTCCTCAAACCTACAGCAGAATGATGTGTCATCGGAAAACTTGATGGTGTTGCCAGTGCAATCATCTTATACTCCAGGGGGAATGATTGACAATGTGTTACTTTTCTGTTTCTATGGGTTTTTTTCCTTGCCTTTCATTTGCTTGTTTTGTTTGTGTTTGTCTTTAGTTGTCTGCTAGTTGTTTTGTTGCTGTTGGTGGGGTAGTTGGTCTTACAGGGTATTAATTTGTCATAGTATGGCTGTCAAAGTAAACCCGAGCTATGCATATCCCAGGGACAAGCAGATGGATTCTGGCCCCAATTTAACTTTAGTCCCAATCCAAAGACAGTTAGTTTGGATAACATGGCCTTGCCCACCTCATGTAATGATCACTGAAGATAAGGGTGCTATAGCTAAGTGTGGTGAAGAAAACAAATGGTGCTCACTATCAATCGGAATAGTGTGTGGAGTCTTAAATTCAAACAAGTAGTCATCTAAACGAGGAGTGAACTATGTCCACAAAGAAGAAGCACACCAGCTTGCGTGACCCAAAGGCACGCAAAACAAAATTCAAAAATGACAAAGGGAAAAGTATCAGAGCCCAAATTTCGAAGACCCAATTTATAGAATGCTATAGAAGATAGGGGGGCCCCAAACCCATCTGCAGAGTATCTAGTCAGATTAAGCCACCAGCAGATCCCCTCTAGTCACAGGAAAGTGTCTCGAACAGCTTTTCTATCAGATAGAGATCATTGTAAGTGTGATTATGCTGGAATGAACTGGATACATGGTCAGATGACCTCCCTTCTAACCTGAACTTGTTCTTGGTCAGTGGTTTTCAACCTTCCTAATATACATTTACTACAGTCCCTCATATTGTGGTGACCCCCCCAACCATAAAATTATTTTTGTTGCTACTTCATAACTGTAATTTTGCTACTGTTATGAATCGTCATGTAAAACCTGATAAGCAGGAAGTATTTTCATTGTTACAATTTGAACACAATTAAAGCAGAGTGATTAATCACAAAAACATTTTCTATTGTGAAAGACTAATTTCTAACTACAAATGAAATTAATTTTGTTGTAAAGCATAGTGTAGCATGGGTAACAGTTTTCACGCCAGTTACTCGTATGTGGGCATATCTGCATATGGGCAGCCCTGCCTAGAGACAGCTAGAGGAACAGTGTCTTGGTTCCTAAGACCATTGGAAATGTGTTTTCAGGTCTTAGGTGACTCCTGTGAAAGGGTTGTTTGACCCCCAATGGGTCGTAACCAACAGGTTGACAACTGCTGTTTAGGTGAGAGCATTTCTTGCTTGTTCTAAGACAAGGTGGTCTTTTCTTTCTTACTCATTATTTGTAATTTTATCTCTAAAGAATTGATTGTGTTAATGATTATGTAAGTCTTCTTGATATGACTGAACTATTGAATTGTGTGATATATGTGGATTAAGTACCAATAAAACTGTTTTAAAAAAGGCTCAGAAACCCACACAGGCAGTCTATCCTGTCCCATAGAGTCACTATGAGTCGGCATTGACTCAATGGCAGTGAGCTTGGTTTGTTTTTTGACCAAATCACAGGGCACTATTACTTTGTCTTACAGCTCAAATTCTTCACTGTGCCAAATCCCAGGCTGAACTTTTACTATCTGTAAATCTAGAAACCTTTTGAGCTTTCTGCAGCACTAGTTCTGTATAAACTCCACTCCAACTATGAATAATCTCTACTGCGCCGATACTCAAACCAAACTCTGCCAGTGAGTTGATTTCCACCCAAAGCAGTTCTGCCCATAGGACAGGGTAGAACTGCCCCTCTGGATTTTTAAGACTGTCACTTTATAGGAGTAGAAAGCTTCATCTTTCCTCCTCAGAGTAGCTGATGGTTCCAAACAGCTGATCTTGCAGTCAGCAGCCCAACATGTAGCTATCATGTTGTCTATTGTCTATACTGCCTACTATATATTGTCTATTCTCTTTACTCAATGCATTAAAACATCTATTAATTTTTTTAAAAAGTAAAATGTATGTATTCCACTTTGTTAGTGCTTTTATTCACTTGTATCTCAATTTGGGTCTATCCTAATTCCGTCATATCAATCAACCAACAAATATGCATTAAAGCACCCAAAATGCAGATATAACAATAAGCAATATTAAGTCCTTTAGAGCTGGGCTAAATTATATAGTTAGAATATAATCAGGTGCACAGAGATTAAAAAAAACCCAAATATGATGCAAAATCAACTAGCTAATATTATTTCTAATTAATTCTTAACTCTGATAACTTAAAAAAAATCTTATGAAAACTTACACATCGGATTGGTTTTGTTCATATAAAGCCTTCATCTCCTCCAGAATTTGTCTGAATCCATCCTCCTGGAATATATAAACTGCTTTTGATATATATCCATGGATTCCCCAATGCATTCAATTAATCCCCTAAGTCTATCTGTACTACATTTATCCTCAATTTATATATATAATTTATTTAAAATCCATAGCCATTGCATAAATTCTGGCTATTTATGTACCTATATCAAAAATAAAGGCTTAATCGAGCATGAAAGTACACATTTTCACTGCAAAAACAACAAATACAAGTTTTAAAATATTTCTCCCAATTTTTTCCCCCAAAGACACAGTTTTGGTTTGTACTGCAAGAAAAGAAAGGCCAAAGGAATTTTTCCTACCATCTACCTTAAGATAGAAATTTTTCACTTAGACAAATAAAATGTTTTAATTCTAAAATTCATAAATGTTAATAAGATAGTTGACCATTTGAAAAGAAGTGACATCACATATTCTTTCAGCCAAAATACAGTCTTGGGTTCAACCAACCCTGTAGCCAATTATATGTTGAAAATATCTGATGATGATGAATAGCCTTGTTTACTCTTGATGTCATTTATTACCCATTTCATCTCCACAATTCTAAAAGTTACAAGTCCTGCTAGTCTTCAATCACTTAAAAAACTCATTTATCAATATCTGTAGAATTGAGTTTCAATCATCCACATTTCTCACCACTAGCTCATCTCTCTGCCTCCATTAGTTCTTCTCTTCTGATGCATTTTCCATATTGCCAATAACCAAAACCACTTCCATTAAGTACATTTTGATTAAATGACCCTATAGGACGGAGAAAATTGCTCCCTATGGTTTACACAGCTGTAAATCTTTACAGAAGCGGCTATCTTTCTCCCTTAGAATGGCTGGTGTGTTTGAATTGCTGACCATTAGGCTAGCAGCCCAATGCATAACTCCAGGCCTCATTTTACTGCCAATAAGTACTCCAAAATATAAAAACATCCCGCCACACCCCTACCTGAAAACCTCTACCTGATTCCAAATGCCTGTGGAATAATGCCGAAGTTTTTCTAATCCTAGAACCCACCATTGACATCTCCATACATAACCTTTCCAGTTGTGATCATGAGTCTTAAGCCATTGTTTATCACCTGCCTGTGTGAGGGCTAATACTTCATACAAGGCTCGAACACCCACTCCCAACCCCCCAGTAGCATTTCTCTTTATGCTCCCATCTACGCAACACCAGTTTCACTTACCACATTGCATTCTATTCACCTGTGTTTCTTGGTCCTCTCACTGACATCTATCTAGTTGCTGCCCTATGATTGTTTACTACGATGCTTAAACGTACAGGCTCTTGAGCCAGACTTCCAGGGTTCAAGCTCTAGCTCTGCTCTTTACTGGCTATATCACCACTGACAAATCTCCTAACTTCAATTCTCCACTCACATGTTTGAGGTGGGGGGAGACAGCTCAGATCTCACACAATTATGAGGAGAGACAATTGCAAGCTAAGTGCTGAACATCATTCCTACTTCCATGGTATTGTAGTGGACAAATAATCATAATAGTAACAATACGACTGTTAGCACTATTATTATTTCTTGTAGAAACAGCATACAGGGACTCAGCCCTGGGTGTGTCAGGTACAGTTCCTCACTACACCAAGAGCTCTGTACCATCATCATGCCCATTTTTGTTGGTGAGAACACTGGACGCACAGAAAGCCTGAGTCCACAGTGATCAAACAGAGTATGAATCTCAGTCTGGCACCAGAGGCCTACTTCATCATCACATTTTGCTCACTGAGTGCGTGCGTGCACACTAACGCGCATAAAACGCTAGATCCAATAAAAACGACTGGTTCTGTGGGTTTCTGAGGCTGTCAATCTTTAAAAGAACAGAAAGCTTCCAGCTTTCTTCGGCAGAATGGAGGTGGATTCGTATTTACTTTAGTTCGTATTAGGCAACCTTTTACTTGGCTAAGCAAAGGAAAAGCAACAAAGCTAAAAATGAAGCAAAACGGAAGGAAGTAGACTTTGAGGAAGCGCAATTGCTGAGTTGTACAGTAACTTCCTTCTTTCTCCCACAGTAACCTTTTGTTATGCTGTTACTTTCCCTTCCGGAACTTGGCTCACACCCTCAGGGGAATCTGAAGCAAACCGCGAAAAGAGCAGCCCAGGGGAGATCCCGCTCACCCTCCAGCCCCTTTCAGCCAAGCTCCCCGGACCTCCATCCCGCCCTCTGCCGTCCAGCCCGTCATATTAAAGGCGGGCAGCTGCCCTTCTGGCGTGTGGTGCAGTTCGCGGACCACCTCCGTCGCCTTTTCACAGAACATGGCGGGTAGACCTGGTACCGGGACCTCCTTGTCGGCCGCCCACTTGACCGAAGAGTCTGCGGGCTCCCTGCAGCCTAGTTCGCGCCGCGCTTATTAGCGCAGGTCTAGGAAATCGCCTGCGCTTTGGCGGTAAAAATCCCCAACCAATGGGAAGGCAAGGACGCAGGTTGCATGGCTACGGTGGTTGCAAAGGGACAATTCCATACGCGGTAGAGAAATATGACCGGAAGTGGGGAGGCGGTGACCGGTGCCTTCTTCCGGTGGAACGCGGCCCTCCGGAAAGAGTCCTTGGGGTTCCATTTGACTTTATCCATGAGGTGAGACGAATTTTCCAATACTAATCTGAGCACATAGTTTAGGGAGCAGCATAGCTTGGAATAGATGTACCGCCCACACCCCCCGAAACTTCCTCTTTTCCCTTTTTTAAAAATAAAAATCATTCTATTGAGGGCTCATATAACTATCCATATGTACATACATTGTGTCACGCTCATTTGTACATTTTTGCCATCATTCTCAAAACATTTGCTTTCTCCTTACTCCCTTTATATCAGCTCCTCACTTTTTCCCCTGCTTCATGGAACCTTGATCATTTATCAATTATTTTGTCATGTCTTACAGTGCCCACATCTCCCTTCATCCACTTTTCTGTTGTGCAACTCCATGGAGGGGGTTATATGTAAATCCTTGTAATCAGTCCCCCCCTTTTTTTTTAAATCATTTTATTGGGGGCTTGTACAACCCTTATCACAATCAATACATCATTCCATTGTGTTTAGGACATTTGTGCATTTGTTGACCTCATCATTCTCAACACATTTCCTTTCTAATTGAGCCCTTGGTATCAGCTCCTCGTTTTTCTATCTCCCTCCCTACCCCCTCCCTCCTAAACCCTTGTTAATATTGATAGGTTTAGAATTAAGGTAGCAGATGGACATTGGACCTCCACTTCTTTTCTCCCTCAATTGCAAGAACACTTTGTTCTATTGAACTGGCATGCCGTGATGCTCACCTTAAAATCTTGAAAATAAACAATCCGCGATCTAGCTCAGAAACAGCAAAGCCCACATGGGAGAAGCACACCAGCATGTGTGATCACGAGGTGTTGAAGGGATCAGGCATTAAAGAACAAAAAAAATCACATCATTGTGAATGAGGAAGGGTATGGAGTAGGGACGAGGCCAAAACCCATCTGAAGGAAAGTGGACATCCCCTTACAGAACGGTTGTGGGAAGAGAAGAGGTGTTCAGGGTGCAGTGGAGCAACAATGAAACATACAGCTTTGCTCTAGTTATTTTCTATTTGTTTATGTATTTGTTTGTATCATTTTATCAGGAGCTTGCACATCTCTTATCACAACCCATACATACATTGTGTCGAGCACATTTCTACATTTGTTGCCATCATTATTCTCAAAACCTTTGCTTTCTACTTGAGCCCTTGGTATCAACTCCTCATTTTCTCCAACCCTCCCCGCTACCCCCTCCCTCATGAACCCTTGATAATTTATAAATTATTATTTTGTCATATCTTACACTGTCCGACATCTCCCTTCACCCACTTTTCTGTTGTCCTTCCCCCAGGGTGGAGGTTATGTAGGTCCTTGTAATCGGTCCCCCCTTAATACCCCACTTTCCCTCCACCCTCACGGTATAGCCATTCTTAGCACTGGTCCTAAAGAGAGCGTCTGACCTGGATTCCCTGTGTTTCAAGTTCCTATCTGTACCAGTGTACATCCTCTGGTCTAGCCAGATTTGTGCGGCAGAATTGGGATCATGATACAGGAGGGGGTTGGGAGAGGAAGCATTTAGGAATTAGAGGAAAGTTGTATGTTTCATCATTGCTACACTGCACCGACTGGATCATCTCCCGACAACCCTTCTGAAAGGGGATGACCACTTGCCTACACATGGTTCTTGGGTTCCCAATCTTCACTGCCCTCATTCACAATGATATAAATTTTTTGTTCTTTGATGCCTGATACCTGATCCCTTTGAAACATCATGATCACACAGGCTGGTGTGCTTCTTCCATGTTGCCTTTGTTGCTTCTGAGCTAGATGGCTGCTTGTTTACCTTCAAGTCTTTAAGAGCCCAGACGCTATCTCTTTTGACAGCCAGGATTTGTTTCACCACATTTGTTTATGCGCCCATTTGTCTTCAGCAATCATATCGGGAAGGTGAGCACACAATTATATGACTTTTTTTTGTTCTTTGATGCCTGATAACTGATCCCTTTGGCACCTCATGATCACACAGGCTGGTGTGCTTCTTCCATGTGGGTTTTCTTGTTTCTGAGCTAGACAGCTGCTTATTTACTTTGAAGTCTCTAAGACCCTATATCTTTTGATAGCCATTTGTCTTCAGTGATCAGATCATTACACACCTCTTTTTAACAAGTTTAAACTATTGTATTATATGACATCTGAATTATATGTCAATAAAACTGAAAAAATTTTAAAGATTAAAGGAATATATGGAGTCGCTATACTAAAAAGAACTAGTCAATATTGCATCATGTTAAGAGGTATCATATAAGAACCAAAGGTACTGAAAGAAGAAGTCCAAGTTGCACTGAAAGCATTAGTCAAAAACAAGGCTCCAGGAATTGTTGGAAAACCCACTGTAGGCAGTTACATAATCTAATAACTTGAGAAAGGGTAAAGTCTAGCCTGTCAATAGGGTCACAGCGAATGAGGCCTCTGTGGGGCCTGGCTTTCTCCAGAGGATTTTGGGTATTCCTGTATTGCTATCTTGTGGTGGAACACACTGTCTCTTTTCTACACAATCCTGTTGACAAACCACATGGAGACACACTGAGAGAGCCAGAGCCCTGGAGCTGGAGGAGCCACATAGTGACCCCTGCCAGCACCAAGATCCTTCACTGCTACTGGATCTACATGACTTTCCACCCACTGGTCTGTGATATTCTTGCATTTGGCATTATTGCATGGCTACATGAGTCTAAAGAGGAATTTATTGACCAGTATTGGACATAGGGGATAATATTGGACTTACGGACTTGATCTGGGCTGGGCTGGGATGTTTCTCAATATACAATTGCTCTTTTATACAAAGCTCTTTCTTATACACATGAGTGTCTGTGAATTTGTTTCTCTGGTCTACCTGGACTAACACATTATGCTACCTGGAGTGGTGTACTAGAGAAACAAATCACAAAGATGGAGAGTGGATGCTTGTTTGACGTCTGCTCATGGTAGTACTTTTTTGGCTAGCCAGAGGTTAGATCTGGCCATTCAGTTTGCTGGGTTGTTTTATGGAAAAAATACAGGAAGTTAAACTTTTTATGATTTCCTTTGATTGCTGTCTTTGGTGATTCCTGTACTAACTGGTAAAAATGAATGTGATTAATGTATATTTGGAGCTCAGGGGTAGAAATCCAGATTGGAGACTGGAAAGTCAACTCGGTGCTCCTCAAGGGGACAGGCACTCCCCTCTCTGGATCTCACTTTTAACATCGATACACAAAGGTCGATTCTGTGAGGGTCACAGACTGGGGACTCCCATGGCCAAATGAGGACCTGTGTGGACTCTGGTTGGCCTGCTTATTCACTGCCATCTAGAAGATTCCAACTCACAGTGACCCTGTAAGACCGAGCGGAACTGCCCCTGTGGGTTTCCGAGGCTGAAATTCTATATGGACTAGAAGGTCTCATCTCTGCACAGCCCCCCACCCTATCCCCCAACCCCCGCTCCCCCAGTGTGACTGGTGGTTTCAAACTACTGACCTTCTAGTTAGCTGCCCAACACATAACCCACTGTGCCATCAGGGCTCTTTGGCCTACTTGGCTTCTATCCAATGTTATTGAATCGCCTTTGAAAAAATCAGGAGGTTTTTAAGAAAACAGGAATTTTGACTTTCTCTAGAAAAATCGATCTGGCATCACTGGAACCTAAACTAGAGGATCCACAATTCCACGTGGCTCTGGGAATCTCAACATTTCTTCCTCCTGCTCAAAGTAAAATGGTTTAAGGGGACCTTTCACAGCTGGTGGGCTGGTCTCCTTTCTAGAAAGTTGCCTCTGTAAAGAAAATGCATCTTTCTTCCCTTTTACCTAGTTGGGGGTGGTGAGGGTAGCAGGAGCTATTGGGTTAAGAAAAAACAGTCCAGGTAGCTTCAGTCTGCCCTGCCAGGGCTTTAGAGGCCAAGCCTTTTTTGCTCCAGCTGACTGACCTGCTGTTTCCAGGGCAGCCCCACCATCTGTTCCCAGATGCAGGGAGGGAGCCGACTTTCCTCCATCACACCTGCCCCAAACTCAGGCCCAGAACTACTGTCTAAACACAGAACAACTTTTGTCTGTGGCCAAATGTGGGACCCCAAATTTCTTCCCTCTTTCCCGATACTCCTTCAGTGACTTGATGACCTGGGCCAGGCTGAGATGAATTAGCTTGCTCCTCACAGCTGGCTGCTGGGTTCCAGTCAACTCCCAGAGGCCACTGGCTGTGCCCATCAGTAGAAGTGGGAGTTGAGAACCCTCAGCTCTTGGCTGAGCAGCTCTGTCAGTCTGTAGCTGTTGACTGTAGCTGCTTCTGACAGCCAGTCTAGCTGGTGCTTTAAGTCATTTCAGTCGCTCCACCTCAGCTGTGATTAGTCTAGTCTCTGTAGCCTCAGAGGGAGGGGAAAACAAAACACCTCAATGACTTTGAATCAGAGTGGGTTATCCTCTTTTAAAAGGCAGAAAGTCTGAATTGGAGGATATTTTTGGGGGGTCTCTTTTATGCATTTCACATTTATGAAATAAGAACTAACAGTATTTGTTCCAGTAAGTGGATCAGAACCACCTAAGGGCACACTCCTCCCACCAGGCCACGCCTCACTAAGAATAGAGGTCCATCACTTGTCTGGCATTTTGTGGTACTGTGGTGACTTTTGTTTTGTGAGATACTGGGAGCTATGTGATTGGCATTTCATATACCAGCAGGGTCACCCAAAGAGCTTCCAGACAAAGAACAGACAATGAAGAAGGAATTGGCTGCCTGCATGGGAAGAATGAGCCATTGAAAACCCTATGGATAGCAGCAACACTGTCAGTTACTAGACCCCCCATGAACAACAGAAGAACATTGTCAGAACGTGTGCCAGAAGATGAGCTCTTCAACTTGGAAAGTACTCAAAATACGGCTGAGGAAGAGGAAGAGCTGACTTTTCATAGGCAAGTCGACCATAATGATGCAAATCGAGTATAGCCATCAGGACCTTCATTTGCTGATGGGGCACAACTCAAAATGAGGAGAAAGAGTTCAAATCGTCATTAATAATTGAAACTTGGGATGTATGAAATATGAATCTAGGGACATTGGAAGTCATTAAAAATGAAATGGAATACATAAAGATTGATATTGTAAGCATTAGTTAGCTGAAATGGACTGATATTGACCATTTTGAAACAGAAAATCTTACGGTTTACTCTGCTGGAAATGACACAATCAAGAGAAACAACATTGCATTCATCATCAAAAGGACATTTTAAGATCTATTTTAATGTACAATGCTATCTTTGATAGGATGCTATCTATGCCCCTTCAAGGAGAACCAATCAATACAACTATTGTTCAAATTTATGCACCAACCACACAAAGCTGGTGATGCAGAAATTGAATAATTCTACCACCATATTCAGTCCCAAATTTGTCAGACTTGCTATCAAAATGCTATTGGAATGCAAAAGTTGAAAACAAAGAGGAAGGATCAGTAGTTGAAAAATATGGTCTTGGTGATAGAAAACAAGCTGGAGATCGCATGACAGAGTTTGCAAGACCAATAAATTGCTGATAGCATATACTATATTTTCCAACTTCTGTTCTTTCCTCTTTGGTTCCAACATTTGCACTCCACTCACCAATAATTACCAATTTATCTTGATTGGATGTTAGAATTTTGCATGATTAATGATTTCTTCAAACATTTGATCAACAACAAAAAAGGTGACCATAAATGTGGACTTCTCCAGATGGAATACACGGAAATCAAATTGACTACACCTGTGGGAAGAGACAATAAAAGAAGCTCAATATCAGCAACTGAAACCAGTCCAGGGACTGATTGTGGAACAGATCAGCAATTGTTCATATGTGAGCTCAAGTTGAAGTTCAAGAAAATGCAAACAAGTACACGAGAGTCAATATACAACCTTGATAATAACCAACCAAATTTTGAGAACATCTCTGAATAAAGCACAGTGTCATTATAAAAAAAAGGAAATAAAGAAAAGATACAAGTGCATGTCCAAAGAGACTCTGAAACTTACTCTTAATCAGAGAGTAGCTAAAGCAAAAGGAAGAAATGATGAAGTAAAGAGCTAAATAGAAAATTTCAAAGGACAACTCGAGAATACAAAGTAAAATATTATCACAAAATGTGCAAAAGCCTAGAGTTAGAAAACCAAAACAGAACATATTCAGCATATCTTAAACTGAAAGAACTGAAGAAAAATGTCAAGTCTTGAGGTGCAATATTAAAAAATTCTATGGGCAAAATATTGAATGATGAAGGAAACATCTGAGGAAGATGGAAACAATATGGAGTCACTGTATCAAAAAGAATAGACCAACATTCAACCATTTCAGGAGGTAACATATGAGCAAGAACCAATGATCAGGAAAGAAGAAATTCAAGATGCATGGAAAGCACTAGCCCAAAACAAGATGCCAGGAATTGCTGGAATATCTATTGAAATGTTTCCACAAGCTGATAAAGCACTGGCAGCACTCACTCATCTATGTCAGGAAATTTGGAATACAGCTACTTGGCTGACGGACTGGAAAAGATCCATATGTGTATACATACCAAAGAAGGGAGACCAACAGAATGGTCAAATTATGTAACACTATCATTGGCATCACATGTGAGTCAAATTGTACTGAAGCTAATACAACAACAGTTGCATTGATTCATTGACAGAAAGTTACCATATTCAGCATTCAAGAGCCATCGTGGCACAGTGGTTACAGGTTGGATTGCAAACCCCAAGGTCAGCAGTTCAAAACCACCAGTCACTCCGTGGGAGAAAGGCAAGGTTTTCTACTCCCATAATGAGTTACAGTCTCAGAAACTCACAGGGGCAGTTAGTTCTACCCTATACTATAGGGTCAGGATGAGTTGTCATCAACTACAAGGCAGTGAGTTTGGTTTCCCAGAGATTTAAGCCAGATTCAGAAGAGGATGTGGAACAAAGGATATCAGATATCAGATGGATCTTGCCTGAAAGCAGTGAATACCCTAAAGATGGTTACTTATGTTTTATTAACACCCAAGCTATCTGACTGTGTGGATCATAAGAAAACATGGATAGTTTTGAGAAGAGAATTCCAGAACACTTATAGAACAAGGGTAGATTGCATGGTTTAAGAACCAAGAAAGGTGTGCATCCTGGTTGCACCCACTTATTATACTTTTTCAATTGTATGGTGAGCAAATAATCAGAGAAGCCAAATTATATGAAGAAGAACACAGAATCAGATTTGGAGGAAATATTATTAACTACCTGCTATATGCAGACGACACAGTTTGGCTTGCTGACAAGGATGGGGGACTTGAAGCACTTGCTGGTGAAGATCAAGGATTGCAGCCTTCAATGTGGGATACAACTCAACACAAAGAAAACCAAAATCCTCACAACTGAACCAATAGGTAACATGATGATAAATCGAGAAAAACCTGAAGTTGTCAAGGATTTTGTCTTGTCTGGATCCACAAGCAATGCTCCTGGAAGCAGCAGTCAAGAGATGAAAAGATACATTGCACTGGGTAGATCTGCTGCATAAGAGCTCTTTAGAATGTTGAAAAGTTAGGATGTTACTTTAAGCAGGAAGTACACCTGATCCAAACCATAGTATTTTCATTTGCCTCATCTGCATGTGAAAAGCTTGCCATTGAGTGAAGAAGACCCAGGTAAACTGTATGAATTTGAACCATGGTACTGGCAAAGAATATTGACAGTACCATGGACTGCCAAAAGAACAAACAAAATCTGTCTTGGAAGTACGGCCAGAATTCCCATTAGAAGTAAGGATGGTGAGACTTTGGACATGTTGTCAGTGGAGACCAGTCCCTGGAGAGGCATCATGCTTAGAAAAATGGAAGGGCTGTGAAAAAAGGTTGAAGGCCCTTGAAGAGCTGGATTGACACAGTGACGACAACAAGAGGACTGAGCATAGGAACACTTGGGTGGATGGAGGAGGAGCTGTTATTGTTATATTCTGCTGTGAATAGGTTTGCCATGGACCAGAACCAACTGGATGGCAAACTAACAACAACAACAACAACAACAGGGAGAGACATTAAAAAGCCAAACTCACTGCCATTGAGTTGACCTTGATTCAGAGCAACCCTGGAGGACAGGGTAGGACTGGCACCCGTGAGTTTCCCGAGAGTGTAACTTTTCACAGGAGGGGAAAGCCCCTTTAACCTACTACTTAGCAGCCCAGCCCATCACCAGGGCTCCACAAGGATAGAGAGAAACACTGTTAGGGCTGGATAGGGCAGAGGCTGTACACTGGTACAAATGAGGGCTGGAGGTACAGGGAATCCTTGGTGGACGATACCTTCAGGACCAAGGGTGTGAGGGGCGATGCTGGGAGAGTGGAGGGTGAGTGGGTTGGAAAGGGGGAACTGATTACAGGATCCACATGTGACCTCTTCCCTGGGAGAGGGACAGCAGAGAACCGGGGGAGGGAGACTCCGGATAGGGCAAGATATGACAAAATAACGATGTATAAATTACCAAGGGCACATGAGGGAGGGGGGGAAGGGGAGGGAGGGGAAAAAAAGAGGACCTGATGCAAAGGGCTTAAGTGGAGAGCAAATGCTTTGAGAATGATTGGGGTAGGGAATGTATGGATGTGCTTTATACAATTGATGTATGAATATGTATGGATGGTGATAAGAGTTGTATGAGTCCCTAATAAAATGTAAAAAAGGAAAAGAGGAGAAAAAAATTATTAGGGCAAAGACTGTACAGATGTGCTTTACACAATTGATGTATGTATATGTATGAACTGTGATAAGAGTTGTATGAGCCCCTAATAAATTGTTAAAAAAAATGATCCTCAATTCTATCTGAATCCTTGCCAGAGCTGCAAGTTGCCTTAATAAACACGTGCAAAAAAAGTACCTCTGGCAGCAGACCGCTCAGGTTCAAATCCAGGCTCTCTAACTTATTGACTATGTGACCTTGGGCAAACCTGGACCTCTCTGTGCTTCCAAAGACTCACTTTCCAAAAGGGAAGTCATAAGCCAACTTTTCTTATTCCTCACTGGGTTGCTTTGAAGATGAAATGAGACATCTGTCTAAAAATGCTTCTGACCATCCCTTGGTTCTCAGAGCTCCACAAATGCTATGGATTATTGTTATAAGATTATGAATGATTTTTTCCAAGGGTAGTGCAAAGATTAACATCAGTGCTACTTCTCTCTGACAAAATATCAATCCAAATTTCTAAATAGCAGGGTCTGAACGGATGCGCTGTTAACAGCATCTTGCTTTTCTCCCATCACTTGTCACAGTAAATCTGATAAGAAATGCTGGGCTAGGGCCTGCAGCCAAGCCCCTCACTGGCAGCGTGCAGGACCTCAGGTTGTTGCCAGGCCAAGGGACATCACAATGGCAAGAGGAGACTCCACAAAGGGCCCCTGCTTCCTCCCCCACGCCACCCTTCCCCACATTCAGGGTGAAACGTCAAAATACAATTTTTTTTGTCACCTGGTGAAATAATGAGCCCCCATTCCCGTTGCCTTGGTATCATCAGAGCGCAACAGCCACGTGGGGTAATCGCTGTCTCCGTGTTAATGCTGCTCACTTCAAACATTTTCACAGGCCCTGGCGAAATGAGACCCGTGCTTTCTACCTAGGTAGAGTTTGATGCGATTCAGCCCATTTGCTTCTGCTGAAGAGGCTACCTCAGAAAAACAGGAAATAAAAACATAGAGGGTGCCATTGACATTAGGTTTCTCGTTTTCTTCCTTTCTTCCCTACCTTCCTTTCTTCTTGCCCTTCTCTTTCTCTTTTCTTCCTTCCCTCCCTTTGCTCACGTCTTCCTGCCTGCCTTCACTTTCCATCTTCCCTCCCAAACTCCTCCATTTCTTCTTCGCTCCTCTCTCCCCACCGCCACCTTTCTCCTTTCCTTCCCTGCCTTTTCCCTTCAGCCTCCCAGTTTCCCTCCTTCACTCTCTCCTTTGCTCCTTCCTTCCCCCACCTTGTTTTGATCCAGTGATTTGTACTCCTTTCTTCCTCTCATCCCACCCCTCCCCATTGCTGGAGAAACATCAGTTCCTTGTGGTGCTGGTTTCTTGGCGCCAGACCCTGTTCTTTGGGTGTTCACAAGTCTGTGTCCTGTGTGCAAACATAAGACAGACATATGATCAGGATTGGACAGAAGATGGGATTTGACAGGTGTTCTGCATCCCAAATCTCCAGGAGGCAAAGGTAAAGTCAGGCTCCTGCCTTTAAGGTTATGTCTCCCATTGTAACTGCATCCCACAAAGGCTCCTGCCTCCTGGCCACCTGAGGCCTGCTGCCTGCCTTCCTCTAGCTCCTGGGGAATTGGGGCAGCAGTGGCAAGAACAACAAAAATCCCCAGGAGTTGACAAGAAGGGAAGCTGCCTTGCTCGAGAGACGGCCCCCTCACCCACCTGCATGATGTTGAGATACAGGTTCTCATCCCTGTGGCTGGGCAAGAAACACCCCCTCCCCAAACGCAGTGGCTTCAAACAAGGACCATCATCGTGTGGTTGCTGGGAGGCCACTGGGTCGTGCTTGGAGTCTCCCATGAGTTGGCAGTCACATGGGAGCTGGGGCAGGGGCCTCTGGTGACTCCAGTGCCTACATGTGCACTCAGAGGGCTGGAAGCTGAAGCTGGGTGCTTAGCTGGGTTGTTGGTTGGAGTGTCTCCACGTGGCCTTTCCAGGCGGCTCAGGCTTCTTTCAGCATAGTGTCCGGGTGCTGAGAAGTGTCCTGAGAGGTAGCACGTGGAGGCTGGACATTCTAAGGGTGAGCACTCAAGAAGAAGTCTTTGAAGGGATTTTTCAGAAGCTGTGAAGCACTTTGTGGGAGGGAAGGGGGTTGCCCAAACTAGATGTCACAGTGTCATCTTCTCCATAATCTATTGGTCACAGAGGTCATGGAACATCCCAATTTAAGGGGAAAGGGCATAGACTCTACCTTCCTATAGGTAACCTGTCAAGGAATTTGGGGGTCACATACGAAGACTGGGAGACCCTGGGTGGCACAAATGGTTAAGGACTCAACCTATCAAGAGGTGGGCAGCTGCACCCCTCAGAAGAAATAACTAATGGCCTGCTTCTAGAAGCCCACAGGCTTGAGAATCCTGTGATGTGTAGTTTCTCCCTGGCACCCAGAGGGTCCTCGGGAACCAGAACCAACATAACAGCAATGGGTTGGGTTTTTGTTGGTTTTGTTTGGGCTAATATTAAAATGACTAGTATGAAATTATATATGTATTGTGTTTAACTCTCAGGACTCTGATTATGCTGAAGTTGAACAAAACCGTCTGCCTCTTCTATGAACGCCAGCCGATGGAGGCAAAGGGTGAGGGTCTAGAGGAAGAATGAATGTCCCATTCCCGTCCTTATGTTTCAGTTGTCCTTAAAGGGCACAGGGGACAAACCAGATGTCTTTGATATGATTTTAGCCTAATGATGTGCTAGTATGATGATGAGCAGCCTGAAAAGTGGTTTTAACTAATGTGATCCAATATTTGAAAAGTTGACGATTTCACATCGAATTTTATATTCTCAGCATCTCAGTTACAAACAGAAAATCAGGCCTTAAAATCCTTGCATTTCCCCAAGGCAACAACAGTCTGGAGCTAGAATTTGAATGTCCCCTGTGGATGAGCTGACACGTGCCTGTTAACCACAGTCCCCATCCATCCCTATTGCCCCCAAAACAGAGGTTGGCTACAAGTATCCTTTATCTATATGGCTAAATAGGTTAGTTAGTTTGGATTGGGTTGCTAGTTTTTCCTGTTTTGTTTTGCTTACTTTTGATTTTTGGGGGGGCTAGGAAATGGTGTGTATTTTGGTACCATGTCTTCCAAAGCGAGAAAACCAAACCCAGTAAGCCAAGAAGGTCAAACAGTCTAGATTAATGATGAAAGGAGGAGCCCTGTTGGTGTGGTAGATTATGAGTTGGACTTCTAACTGCAACATCAGAAGTTCGAAACTCCCCCCACCCCCACTCCACAGGAGAAAGATGAGATTTTCTACTCCTGTAAAGATTTACAGCCTTGGAAACCCACAGGGGCAGTTCTATACTCTGTCCAAAGGGTTGCTATATGTCAGAATTGATTCCAGGGTAGTGAGGTTTTCTTGATTGATATAAATAATTTTTGGTGAGTATTGAAAAAACCAGTCAATATTATTTTTAATACACATCAAAGAAGGTCCACATTAATTGTTCACACAACCCTGCCACCTTCTTTCTTTATTCCCTTGCCTCCCACTCTCCTTTCTTCCTTCCTATGGTCTTTTATCTCATTCATTTTCTTTCAAGGGTTAGCCTAGGAGTGGGAAAGTCTGACTAATTCTTAACCAAAAGACTAAATTGGTTTTATTGTTGGTGTTATTACTTGGGTTAAATTTTTTTCTTTTCTCTTCTTCTATTGGTTTGTGTCATGTAACCCAGAAAATGGGGAAACATTTGGAACATCAAAACACTATCCTTTCTCAGTAGACTACAAGCATTAAAGGCAACAGAGATAAATACTCCAATAATAACAATAACATACAAGGATAGCTAGAGAGATAAATAGATAGATAGAAAAACCACAAAATTTGAGCAGTTGTGGGAAGGGGAATGGGAATAGCCCCATGAATAAATATAGGTTTGCCAGAGAATAGTTCTATATACATATTAGCATATACTACAAATATGACCATGAATATAATAGTGCATCCAGGAGGCATAGTTAGGAAATGTCTTAGCTAGAACAAAACCCCTTGAGGGAGCGTGTCTTAAATATCGGGGATCAGGAACATAGCTCTGAGAGACCTCAAGATCAATTGGTACAAACTAGCTCACAAAGACAATGTTCTGTATCCATCAGGGAAGTGACTGGGATCTTCAAAAGCTAGTGAGTAGCAAACTAAAAGTCGGTTCTTGGTCTCACCCTATGTGTTGGACAGGGTTCTCTAGAGAGACAAAACCATATTGCTAGTAATTATATATAAATATATTTATAAAGCTAGATATGCAATACAAGAAATGAACCACTAAATTATATACAGATAGATAACACAAGAAACTAACAGTTAAATTATAAAACAGTGAGACACTAGCAGTCCTTTAAGGCTTGAGAGCCGCCAGTTGCCAGTCCCTTTCTGTAGAGAGAGCTGGGCTATATATACCCAGGCAGCAAACAGCAAGGCAAGTCACCAACTGTCACCAACTGTCGGTCCCCAGCTCCAGAGACGAACATTCCAATCCTGTGGGATTAAATGGACCTCAACTTACAGCGACAGAGTCCACAAGCTAGGCATCCCACAGGTAGTGTACCCCTTTAAATTGAGGCATAGAACAAGCAAGGCGAGGCTCACGAAGCCATTTATCCCTCTGCCCTTCGATTAATCCTACTTGTGTTTATCGGCCAGGCTGGCACAATAAACTATTGCACCCTGTCTGGAGCGAATAACATTGAAGAAGCTCAAGATGCCTGGCAACAATTAGTCCAAATCAGTAATGGACTATGCGTACCTCAGCCTCTATGATGCTAAGGTCAGAAGAACTAAATGGTGCCTGCCTATGACAAACAGCTGCTCTGAAAGGGATCATGGTACATGGTCCTAGATAGAGTGGGGAGTAATGTGTAAGAAAACTGAAAGTCATACTACTACTACCAATAGTAATAATAATAATGGTAAAAGATGAGGTTTATTGGTTAGATAGACTAGTGAGATCCCCACTACTATGGTCCTTCATCACCCTTCAGGTCTGGAACTGAATTCAACCCCCTGAAAAATAGACAGGTTTATAAAGTGAACCTTATGAGAAAAGATTGCAGCCCTCAGTATGGTTTACAACTCAATGTCAAGAAGACACACATCCTCACAACTTGATCAATAGGTACCATGATAAATGGAGAAGTTTGTTGTTTTTTTTACTTGTTGTTATTTGTTGAAGTTGTCACGGATTTTTTGTCTTGATGAGGTCTATAATCAATGCTCTTGGAAGCTGCAATCATGAGATCAAATGACGCATTCCATATGGATACATTTGGTGCACAATACGTCTGTAGAGTGCTAAAAAGCAAGGATGTTACTTTGAGGACTAAGGTGCACCTTACCCAAGCCATAGTAATTTAAATTGCCTCATAAGTATGTGAAAGTCAGACATTGAATAAGGAAGGCTGAAGAAGAATTGATATGTCTGAATTGTGGTGCTGGTGAAGAATATTAAAAGTAACATGGACTGGCAAGGGAACAAACAGATCTGTCTTAGAAGAAGTATGGTCAGAGGGCTCCTTAAAGGCAAGGATGGTGAGACTTCCTCTCACATACTTTGGTCATGTTATTAAGAGAGACTAGTCCCTGGAGAAGGACATCATGCCAGGTGAAGTAGAGGGACAGTGAAAGAGAGGAAGCCCCTTAAGGAGATGGATTGACAGTGACTGAAACAAGGGGCTCAAGCTTGGGAACAATTAGGAGAATTATTCAGGGCTAGGTAGTGTTTCTGTCTGTTTGGCATAGGGTCAATGTGGGTTGCAACTGGCTCAATGGCACCTGATAAGAACAACTACACCAAAATGAATCATAGCACTGAGGAGCACACATTCCTCAGAACCATCAACCATTCAAAAGCAAATAGGCAGTATTTTCCCAAGGCCAAATTCAAAAGGCAGGCAAGGTTAGGGGAGAAGGATGAATGAAAACAGGAAGCAGAGTTTCAATGGCATGAGTGATATTACATTGCAGGAGATTGTCATCAATGTCACATAACAAAACGTGTATAAATTGTTACGTGCAAAGCTGATTTTCTCTGTAAACCTTAACCCACCTTACAATAAAAAGTTTCTTTTTTTAAAACAAAGACACCATCGTTCATATTATAGACACAGCCAAAGAAAGATCTCCTGGACAATCCTAAAAGGATCTCCCAAATGATTTGGGTAGTTAGCCCTCCCCAGGGAGTTCTACCCATTGAAACACTGGGCGGTTATGGCTGCAATTATATTTCAGGCCAGAAGAGGCAGCAGAGGCCTGGTTGTTCAAATGCTACAAAACTACCAGACAATGGGCAAACAGTTTCTTTCCACAGACGACTAGCGGCTCTGTCATATCCATGTCTGGTGTTCAACACTTGGCGACAGAATCCAGCCCGCTGGGTTTGGGTGGGGTCTGTTTCTCACCCATGCTTGGCTTGGGATTGTTCTATGACATCCACAAAGTGGAGTCCTTTCCTTTCTGATGTCCCGAGAAAGCTGTTTTCTCCTTTTTCTCTCTCTGGCCCTCTTCCCAAGAACCCTGGGGTTCACTCTGCTTTCCTCTGGTTGATGTTTCTCAGGCAGTTACTTGACCTCGGTTCATCTACTGCAGGTGACCATTAGCAAGTAACTGTACCGTCCTTGGATGGTATTGTTCATGAGCTAGGCTGCGAACTACGGGTTAAAGGTTTGAGTTCACCCAGAGGTGCCTTCCAAGAAGGGCCTGGTGCTATGCCTCTGGAAAAAAACCCACTCCAGCCATGGAAAATTCTAGGGACCGGCCTTCTCTAACACACTTGGGCTCTCCATGAGTCTGAGTTGACTCAATGGCAATTGGTTGCTGGTATTCCTGTAAGTAGAAGACAACAATCTTTAAGCAGTCCCTCTTGGATTCATGGGAGGAGGATGGCTTCCTCTGAGAGAACTTCTCAGGGCTCCAAGGGCTCAATGATCTTACAAAAAATGAGAGAAATGATGAGCCTGATGACAGATGATATTGCTATGCAGGCCTCGTTTCAGGATGCTCAAGTTTCCAGGTCTTTCCCTGACTCACAGTGTAGCCCTGTGAGGTTCCAAATAGAAGGGCACCCTTGCTCCCAGGACCTGGAGCCTTGTAGCTGAGCAGAGCAGTCATGATGAGAAAGAGGACCCAAGGGGGAAGTCAGGGGGCTGCTTCACTTGTCTCAGTGTCAAGCAAACAAATGTTTTGGCAGGAAATTTCTCTTCAAGAGTGTTCTGATTTCTTGAAGGAAATCTTTTTCTGAACCATTTCCTCAACTACCTCGGGAAGGAAGATTTTTCTCCTTCCAAGCTTACCAGGCTGTGCTAACTCACAGAGGAGGTGTGACTAGCAGGCAATGAAACTGATTTCCAGACTCCTATGAAAATCAGCAAGTGCTCGGCTACTAAGTGAAAGGTCGGCAGTTGGAAAACCCCAGCTGCTCTGCAGGAGAAAGTGGTGGCTGACTGTGTCTGACAAGATGACAGCTTTGGAAACCCAATGGGGCAGTTCTCCTCTGTGTTCTACAGTTGCTTTGAGTTGGAGTGGACTTGACAGTGATAGATCTGATCTTTTTCCCCATGAAAATCAACTTTCACGAATACATGTGCATTCATGGATGTCTGTGTCTGCTTTGGCATGCATGTGCACATATGTGCCTATTTGCACGTGGATGAATACGTCTGTGAATGTGGGCGTCTCTAATTACTTTGCCATGTGTGTGCACATGTCTGCCTTTGTCAGTATGCATGCGGGTTCAGGCAGCATAAAGAGATCACAGAGAAACTTGGAGAGAAAGAGAAAAGTAACCTATTTTCTCATGGGTCTCCCATACCTGACGGTCTACTGGCATCCACCGCCACGAAGACCAGAGGTCACTTCATGCCATGTGTCCAGCTGCACATTGCTGGTTGAGGTCAGTCACCAGGGAGGCAAGTGAGACTGGCCTCGCCAACCTACCACCCACCTGCAGGAGTGATTCCCACCATCTGTCCTGGAGCCCCTCCCACCTTACTCAGCCTCCCTAGACCTTGAGTGAAAGGCGTTTCCAACGTTTTTACATAAAGATTTCTGAGATTGACTGAAGAAATGATTTCATTTGACAAAACAAGAAGCTTTGAATTTAAAGATTTGAGGCAAGTGCCCTTCAGAGAGGGGCCACAGGACGGGGCCATGCTCCCTTCCGGTATGCACAGGGGTTGCTATGAGTTGGAACCAACTTGATGAGCACCTGCCAGCAACAACAACAACCAGAAGTTGTCCAAACTTCTGTGGCCTCAACTCGGAAATGAGAATATTATTATTGCCTCCTAGAAAGAACTCAAGGTATGTACAATTGGTTAATAGGCGTTTGGAAAGTGAGTACATTAAGTGGACTGATGACATTGATAAGGCAATAAGAAACTGAGAAGGCTTCACTAACAGGTGCTTTCACATCTGTAACCAGTAGATTCCTTCCTTCTTCATCTCTTGCCATCTTAATCAGCTCCCACACTTTCCAGGCAGCTTGAGGGATTAAATGTTCAGTCTGATCCTATTATAAGCCTCAGCCTCAGAATCAGAGGCTTTACCTGAGGTTTGAGGAGCTATACTGGGAATGAGGGAGAGTAACCTGTCTTTTCTATTGCTCTCCTATCGCTCCCTCTTCCCTAGCCCTTCCCTGTCTCTGGGCCTGCCTTTCCTCCCTAGAGCATTGGCTTCCGGGAGAAGGGGATGGAAACAATGAGCACAATGAGCACATTCCTGACCAGGCCTCTTACCATGCTATGTTCCAACCCTCTCTTGGAAGGGCCTCCACGAAGTCCTCTTATGTCATCTCACAATAACTTGTTAGATACCATTGAGTGAGCTCCTGACTCATAGCAAAAGTACACACAAGAGATTGAAGCACCACCTGGTCCTGCACTGTCCTCACAATGGTCCTTGTGTGTGAGCCCATGGTTGCAGCAGTGTGGAGGAGATCCTGTCCAAGAAGGCTGCCAGTGGGTGGGAGGGGCTGCAGCTTTCAGAGACTTTGGAGGATGCCAAGGTGGATAGTTCACGGCGTATCATATGAGGTCAGCCAGCGGGCCTTGGGGCCCCTTCCCATTATCCATAGATATATGAAATAAATGGAGGCCCTCAGCAAGATGGGCTGCAGACACCTCCAGGACTCACTTGATCCTTGGCAAGCTCCCTTAGCCTTAGGACACCACCTGCTGGAACTGTGGCTTTGCTGCCTCTCCTGGCTCTCAACTTCCCTCCTAGAGGACTCCAGCCACCCTTCTCCTTCCAGATCCTTCCAGCAGGAGGCAGATATTGGTCTCTATGCTTTTGCATGTGGCCAGTTTTCTAGGGACAGATCAGCCTCTCCCAAGAATTTGGGTTCACCAGAGTGAGCGTGCCCACAAGTCTGCAGAGCGTACGGCCAGGCCTCTGAAGAGAGAACTGCTGGAAGATTTGCCCCTTTTCAAAAGCGCTAATTCCACAGTTGAGAGCTCGTCTCCTGGGGACTCAGCTTGAGTCTCAAGGAGCACATCCCCTTTGACACTGCTGGCAACTCGAGGTACTGTGGGTCATTTTCTTGCCTTTGAGGAGTGCAAGGGAAATGCTACAATATGTCCCTTCACATGAACCACCAATCCTTATTTGGAGAACTCTCTGAGATGACAGGGATGAGAGGGAGATGTTCCTGGGGCACGCTTTCACCTGCACATCTCTCAGGTGAGTCAAACATTTGACCCCCAAAAGTTGAGTATGATGGTGAGAGTTCAGGCTGGGAGATAGAGTGTCTGGGTTCAAATCAAGAGACTGCACATCTCAACTCCCATGGTTCTCCTGCATAAAACCCAAGCCAAGCAGTTTATCACTTCCCGGCTGAGTATCCTACTGAGGCCAGCTAAACTCATTCTTTGCTGATGACAACGTTGCTTGGACCAAATGGCTTTGCCATGTAGCCCTTAGCAATGGCCAGAAGGGCTGCTCATCAAACCGCAGAGCAGGGCTTCTGGCGCACACGTTAAGAAGGGGGCTATTCACAACAAGGTCAGTAGTTCAGAACCCACTAGCTGTTTCTCTGGAGAAAAACTGTGGCTGTGTGCTTCCATAAAGATGCCCAGCCATGGAACCCCCCTGGAGAGGGCCATGATGAGCTGGAGTGAGCTCTACAGGAGTGGGATTTTTTACTGTGGATGTAATCCCACCTGGGCAGAGATTTTCTTTGTGACTTAAAGAGGCTGTACCTTACACCAATGACTTGGCTGATACAAAAGGATTTAATTCAACACTGAAGCAAACCAACTCCAAGGGAAGAAGGCAGCTGCCATGCAGAGAGCTCCAAGGACCACCAACCATGGAGGTCATTGAAGCCAAAACAAGAATACTGCCCACCAGCCCTCAGCCCCCAGGGATGGACAAAGAGAGCGTGCCCATCAAGCTGGTGCACTGGCATGATGCTGTCAGCCTCCGGTGCTGTGAGAACATTGACTTTGGTGTGTTAAAGGCACCCACTTGCGGTATGTTTGTGATGTCAGCGTGTGGAAACTATGGCAAGCCCCCCTCCCTGCCTCACAGCAGCAAAGCCTCGGCATTAAAACCCTGTGCCTTCTGTGGCGCTTGCCAGCTGTGAGAGGGCAGGAAATGCCCTTGGCTTTTCTGCTCCTTGTTGCGACCTCCCTCTGAGGCAGGGAGCAGAGGATTTGAGGTTGGAATCTGTTTTGTTTCATCACTACCCTTTGTCATCTCTCTGAACACTGTCATGTGCTCCTCACCAGTGCTTCGCCCTCTCTATCACCACGCCATGTGCTCTTTAAAACATGCACACACACACACACACACACCTAATGTTCACATTTTGAGGCACATTTGTCTTTAATTCACTAATAATAACAATAATTATTCAAAGCCACTTTACCATCTGAAAAGAAATCTCTATGCATACACTTAGATCATGGATGCCAACTGCCTTCTTAACAACATTTCCCAATGAAATATTCAGCAGCGATTATATTAAGCCTGAAGCTGTTCATCCAGTTTGTGTTAATCAAAACAAAAACAAGAGACGAAGGGATCCAAAAGGACATGTAAGATCATAGACTGAAAGTAGCCCCATCGAGCACCAAAGGCTTGTCCAGAAGGGCAGAGCCACAGGGTAAAGCTACATCTCTCTGGAGTTGCTGGCATTTAACTAGATGCAAAATGTCAGCGCAGGAAATGGCTTGCCCAATGCAAATACTAACAAGGGAGGCATGTGTTCCTGTGTAAATGGAGCTTTAGCCAATCCGGGCCTTCAGGATCCAGCTCCCATCGCAGCATCCACGGGAAGCACCAGGGGAATGTTCCGTTTGCTTATTTTCCCTCTCTTTGCTAAGAAGAAAAAGAGCCTTTGTGGCCTAGTGGCTACAAGTTGGGCTGCTAATTGCTATATCAGCAGTTTGAAACTACGAGCTGCTTTGTGGGAGAAAGATAAGGCATTCTGCTCCCATAAAGAGTTCGAGTCTCAGACACTCACAGGGGCAGTTCTACGCTGCCCTATAAGTTGGCTGTGAGTCAGCATGGATTCGATGGCAGTGAGTTTTCTAAGAGTAAGAAGTATCTAGGGGTGTAAACAGTTAATGAGCTCTGCTATTAAGGGAAAAGTTGTCATTCCCAACCCACTTAGAGGAGCAGTGAAAGAGAAGCCTGGCAATCTTCTTCAGAATCCTCGGCCATTGAAAAGTTTATAGAATGTATTGACCTAGGTTGTTAAATAGATCCAGGTATATGGTGGAGCATACAGGGACCAATGTCATAAAACGGGGTGGGGTGGAAAAAAATCTCTGAGACATGCAAAAACTGTGAGGGAATGAGTTGTTGAGGCTGGGGGATCAGGACCATCGTCTCTGGGATTTTCAAAGTTCCTGAGCAATCAGGAAAGGGGCAAGAGTTTGGTCTCTCCCCATCCAGAGGACAGCAGAAGAGGAGAACTGATTGGGCACAATGAATCAATGACTAGTGACTCAAGCAATGATCACCCTCCACCACTGGAGACCAGAAGAACTAGATGGTGCCTAGCTCTCACTATCGACTGCTATGAAAGAGATCACATTAGAAGGGCTTGATTAGAGTAGAAGGGAAATGTGGGGCAAAACTCAAAATCATGATTGTCGCGCGCCAGGTCTCGCCAGCAAGAAAAGACGCACCACAACAGGATTCTTCCACAAGCATTTAATTTTTCATAATGCGGTAAAAGACCCCGAAACCCCAAACTACTGCTGCTTATATATGCTCTATGGGGACGTGCTGTGCCCTGATTGGTGCATTTGCCAAAACCTCATGCATTGATTGGTGAGTTCGCCAGAACCTTCGTTTGCATACTCCAGGGTGGAGTTATGACTACGTCATCTCAGCATCGCGCATGCGCTAAGTGGTTGTTTATCACTTAGTTGGACCACCGCCCTGACTGCCCGGCGCCATCTAGTAATGGCGGCGAGAGCTGCGGCTACCCACATCACGAGAGCTGTGGCTTCCCACATCTCGCGAGAGCTATGGCTTCCCACATCTCCTCCTTTCTTTTTTATTTTAAGCCTAATCCATCGATCAATTCCAGAGCCTCCAGCAGCTCCAAAAGATCAAGATGGATATAAAGTCCATCGATCCATCCCGGAGCCTCCAGCAGCCCCAGGAGATCAAGATGGATATAAAAACCCAAATCTGGTCACCCTAATGTGTGCAATGAGCAAAGCTCCACATGGTGCAAGGGCTGACCAAGATCCAATTTCTGTCACTCTTCCCAGTGCAATGGGACAATTCCCTTGGGGTGCAGGAGCTGACAACTTATGGGGGTTAGTTTTCTCTTAACAAAGAAAGCCAAAGATCATGGGAACCACCGCGCTCAATCGCTAAGAGCGCCTGCGTGATGATGACTTTGTCACGTTTTTGCTGGGCTTTAAGCTTGCAGAGCAACCATAGCAACAACACTCCTCCACAGCACATTATTGCAGCAAATGTAAACACCCCCACCCACTCTTTAAAGTAGGAAAAGGCAGTAGAAAGCCAAGAAGTAAAATCTCCAACAGTTATGGGTTTCATTCTTGTGCCATTAAGAGTCGTAATCTGCATCCGGAGTTGTTCTTGAAGTTCTTCCAGCTCAGCTGTCCATTGTCCTGTAAGATACTGGGATATATTCTTGCTGCTAAAAGAAGACTCATTCAAGAATTTTAAAGGTGTTATGCACAAATTAGGTGTTGAAGAAACACAACTTAATTGCACCATGCTCGTAAGAGTATCCACTTGGTGTTGTAATAAATCAACTCTCTGGTTCACTAACAGTAAACCAGACATTAATCGAGCATCCAACATATGGACTGTAGATAAAGCTTCTGATGTAGATTGCGTAATATTGCTAATGACATTTGCTGTCATTACTTGAATAGACATAGCCAATCCTGCTGTAACCGCTGCTGCAGCTGAGATAGTAATAGCTGTAATAATCGCTGCGGTAATGCCAAAATCTATTTTATATCTATAAAGTGTAGCAATAGGAAAAGTATTGGGATCTGCTTCAACCGGTACAGGTATCATAGTGGGAATCTTTACTATCAAGGCAAATGCCTCAGAGCCATTCCAACATTCAGCAAGCCAACACTGACTGCTAAAGCTATTACATGAAGCTTCCCAAAATGTATCATTTGCATGACTAAAGTTGAATGTTAACAGAAAGAAAAATGGGGGCTGGACACAAACAGGTGATGGCTGAAATTGCACTCTTGATATATTAACCATAGTATTTACTTTCAGCCTCTTTGTAGTGGTATTGTATACACCAGTGACATTGTATAAAGTATCATTAATTCCAAACATTTTTGCAAAAGGAGTTACTATCGTAGATGCTCCACGTTGATTATATACCATCCATTCATACCATGGCCAGGTATTATCAGGACCAGTGGTATTAGTATTACTATTCCATTTTGCTTTACCTAAAGTCGGAGTCATATCAAAACCTGGTATAATAGGGTTGCTCCGATAATTTGGAGACTGACATTGAGTAAAAGTAGGCGGAAAACTTTTTTCAGGTGAGCAACTAGGTAATATGACACGTCTGGTCACATTAGGTGGCACTACTGATCCATTAATGGGCCCAGAGGGCCTGGATCCTTCACGAATCACCGTAAGTGTTGTTGTATTTACACGTTTTCCTTTCTCAGAGGTGCCACTTCCACCTGTAGCACCTTGTGCAACTTTCATAAGGGTGGATATAATATTATTAAATGTAGAGTCTCCAGAAGGATCCACCCAATTGACTAAAGATCCATTTCTTACAGATATACAAGGTGCACTAGTATTGATGGTGGTAAAACACAAACTATATGCCAATGTAAAATTGCTTGCATTATATACTTTAGGAGGCTCCCCTCTAGGCGTAATACATGGTATTCCCAAATCACATTGCGTTGATAAGAATAAGGGTAATATTGATGCATTCGAGTGTATGGGAATAGGTACAGGCCAAGTTTTAGCTATGGCCCATAAAAAAACTCCTTTAACTATTGGGGTCCATATTACCATCAGTATCAGCAACATTATTAGGTTGATCATCGTCTTCTTCATTCTTCCTGCTCGCACGATCTTCATCCTCCTTAATTAATCTCACCAGTCTCTCTGGCACCCAGATGGGGTTTTCTTCTTTCTGTGGAAAAAAACAAATTGCTCCCCTGGACCTGATTAATATGGGGTCCGGGCCATACCATTTGTTATCTAGGACATTTTTCCATCGGGCCATTTCCTTTGGTGGCTTTGGCCAGTGTCCATGTCTGTCTGCAGCTGATTGGCCTTTCTCATCCAGATTTTAAAAAATTTCAGTTTCTCCCTATTGAGTAAGATGCTGGCAGTTGGTTTTTCATATATGTCCCTGATTTCATTGAGAATTTCCCTTCGATTCCTATTTTTTAGTATTTGTATCTAGAATGGCTGTTAGATATTATCAAATACCTTTTGTGAATCAATTGAAATGCTCATGTGGTTGTTTTTCTTTTTTATATGGTAGATCACATTCATTATTTTTCTCATTTCAAACCATCTTTGCATCCCTGGAACCAATCTCACCTGCTGTGGTTCTTTTGCTTAGCTTTTTGATAGATTGTTGGATTCTGTTGGCCAGGATTTTGAGATTTTGCCCCTATATTCATAAGGGATATTGGTTTACAGTTTTGTTTTGTTTGAAATATTTATTTCTGTTGACAAATAAATGAAATTTTGTCTTAAAGCATGGTGCAGCATGGGTAACAATGTTCACTCACGGTACTCACATGTGGGTGTATCTGCATGTGGGCGGACCCACCTAGAGACAGATAGAGGAGCGGTGTCTTGGTTCCTAAGAACATTGGTAACACAGAAAAATATGAGAAAAAAGACAAAAAGGATGGTAATAGAAATAAATTAATAAAAATATCTATTAAAGGCAACAAAAGAGAGACAATGGGAAGAAAACATAAAATTTAAATTTACAAGACATATTTTTGTTTTAAATTCTATACCATTGGCTAAATTAACTACACCATCAATAAAATTGCCTTATGCCCAAGGGGATGATTGATAATGTTCTCTAACAGAAAATAACAATTATATCTCTGATGTGAACCAGAGCCAGATGAACCATAAATATGTGAATGGATTTTGCGCTTGCACTTAATTCTAGCCTCAATCTAAGTACAATTAGTTCTTATGAAATGGCCCTATTTGATGCTCGTCCTCATGAAGAAATCACTCAAGACATGAATGCTATAGGAAAGTGTAATGAAGAAACTAGATGGTGCCCACCTATCAGAAAAAAATAGCCTCTGGGGTCTTAAAAGCTGGTCTTAAACAGCCATCTAAGTGAGGGATCAACTAAGTCCATGTGGAAGAAGCACACCAGCCTGTAAGGTCCTAGGATTTTAACTCATGAAATTCAAATCTGAAGGAGGGAATGATATCAGCTTCAATTATGAACACCTGGTTTTAAGGTTGTGGATAACATTTGCAAGCTCTGGGGAATCCTCTCTGACCAGAGCCATGGGATGTGAACAGCCCTGTTATCAGACAGATAGCATTGTAAAATTGGTTATTGCAGATGTATTTAAGTTAAAATTTATACATCTCCCTTTTGACTCATTTTAAATATATTCCAGTTCTTTTAACCTCTGCTTTCTTTTCTAGAGCTTTTTTTAATCTGTTTTCTTTGTTATTGTTGTTAGGCTTTTAAAAATACATTTTTCTGTATATGAAATCCAGGATAACTAAATCTATATAGACAATGGTTTGGGGGCTATGGCAGGGGAGGTTGGGGGAAATAACATGAATACAATAAAGAAAAAATGTTCTAAAATTGATTGTGGTGATAATGATTATTACAATTTATCTTAATATAATTGAGCTATTGTATGGCATGTGAGTCATATGCCAATAAAAGTGTTTTTGTAAATGAATTAAAACAATTTTTCCAAGCTGTTCTCAGCCTGCTAATTGTTTCTGTCTTGGAAATTTCAACGACAATATGTTCCAGTGTTTTCTTTTGGGATCTGTGGTGTTTTGGGTTCTCTCTGCTTCCTGGAGAATTATTTTCTCCTCCTCTGTTCTGTTAAGGAAGTATTATTCCGGAATTTCTTATATGGATAGAATCCCACTTCATTCTTATGTTTTCTTCAGATTCTTTTGTTCTTTTAGCTGATTGTATCACTCATAAATTGGAGTTAAGAGATATGCCTTCAAACTCACCAATTCAGCTTTCCATTTCTTCAATTCTCTTACTCTGTTCTTCTAAATTGTTGCCTAATTCTCTTATCTTAATATTTTCTGCATTTCTTTTTAGAGGTTTTTGTTGAAGATATCTAGCTTTTCTATTCTGACCATTGTTCTCGCAAACTCTTTGTTGAAAGTACATGACAACATTTTTCTGAATTCAATTTATGATAGTTTCAGAGCCTGTTCTTTTTAAGAAAATTCCTTGAGATCTGAGTGTTGTTCATTTGTTAATCCTTCTTCTGATGAATCAGGAGTGACTGCTGCCACTGCAGCATCGTGGCCGGGTATTACGGTTGGGAGGGCTGCTAGATTTTGTGGGAGTCGATGACTTTGTTGAGTAGTGCCAGAAATGAATAATAGAAGAGGGACGGGAGAGGGAAAAAAGGCTTTGGGCAGTAAAAGGCTGTACTAAGAAAAGTTGGGAGGGGGAGGAACACTGTACTTGAGTGTATTCTTCCCTAAGGCCAAGAGCTTCTTAACATAGTCCGTCAAAGCACAGGCAATCTTCAGGAAAACCATCATGGTGCCAAGTTTGTCCTTGGGATAGCCTAGGCTGGTCCTTTGGGACCTATGCTCCGGGAACTGTGCAGGCCAGCTTGCTTGGAGAGCTGGAAGCCACATGGGACCTGCGTGCTTATTACACGTGAAGCTTTGGACCCTGCTCACAATGATAGTCTTTGAGGAGTGGAGCTGGGTTGCTGTAGCCAGCAGTGCAGAATGGAGCTACAGATGGGTAGCAGGAGACCACTGGGCGCCTCTTCAGTGGACCTGCTCTTTCCTTCCCTTCTCTGCTTGCTCCCACAGTCTCTGATATATGGAAGCCTCCTTTTACTTCACTTTCAAGCCATTGTCTGAGATCACAGGCCACCTGTCTTTTCTTAGGGCCTAGTCTATCCTGGTTGTTACATAAGGATCTACCTGTGTGTATGTGTTCAGTTGGACATGTTCTAGTCCCCTTTCTTTAATGTTTTTAAAAGTTTCTATAGAACTGGTGTCAGCATTTCTGAATTTTTTATGAAATATCCCAGTGAAGCCATCTTGCCATTGACTTTTCTTTTTATATATATTTTTGGTCTTTTTTGAAGGGGTGGAGCAGGGGGTTAATCACATTCTGAATTGCTTATTTCATAATTACTCTGCTTAAACCTATTTCTATTCATATTAGTTTAGGTATGTCGTATATTTTCAGGAATTTGTCCCATTCATCTGCACTTTCAAATCTGTTGCAGTTCTTTTTCATAGTGTTATGATTCTTTATTCAATGAATATGTTGTGTTGTCTCCAGATTCATTTCTTTTGATTATTTGCCCTTCCCCCCCCCCCCCCCCCAGTATATCCAGTAGTTTGTTTCAGTGATTCTTTTCAAAGAACCAACTTCTGGTTTGATTGATTTTTTTCTGTTGTTTAACTGTATTCTATTTCATTTCTTTCTCACTGGTATTTATTATTCATTTCAGCTAGTATCTTTGGCCTCTTGCTCTTCCTTTCCTTTTTGTTCAAGTTTTCATTTAAACAATTGATTTTCATCCATCTTTTTAAATATGGGCATGTATTGCTATGAATTTCCCTCTGAGAATGGTTTGCGCTGTGTCACAAAGGATTTGGTATGTTGTGCTTTCCTTTATATTTGATACCAAGTATATTTTTATTTCACTTTTAATTTCTTACATAGAGAAATTGTTTTCTAGTCGTACAATATTTAATTTTGGTATAATAATAATTATTCATTTTTATTCTTCCTGTGATTGATTTCTTACTTCATACCATTATGGTCAGAAAGTATGCTTTGTATGATTTTAATGTTTTAAAACTTGAGATTTGTGGCATAATCTGTAGTTGGTTCTGGAAAAATTATCCTGTGAAAATGTCTGCTGATGATGGATGGAGTGTTCTAAGTTAAATTGGCTTATGATTTTCTTTATGTTCTTAATGTCCTTATTGATTCACTTTTTAAATGTTCTGTCGAGAACTGAAATTGAAGGTTTCAAAACTACAAATATTAATAGCGGCACTGTAATTTTTTTCTTTGATATTAGTGTTTGTGTCATGTTTTTGGACAGGTTAGGTGAATATATGCTAATAATTGTTGAATCTTCTTGAAGTATTAGCCCTTTTATTATGTAATAGCCTTTATCAGTATGACCACACTCCTTTTTTGGGGTGCTGGTTGCACGGAACATTTTTTCCATCCTTTATTTTCAGTCAGTTTGTGTCCTAATGTGAATGTGTGTTTTGTGTAGGTAACAAAAGATGAATCATGTTTTTTATCCAGTCTATCACTCTGCCTTTTGTGTAAATATTTTGGCTATTTACATTTTCTTCATTCTTTTAGCTAATTGGATTTTGAGTTTCTTTTATCTGGTTTCTCTTTTTATCAATTTTCCTGTTATTTTTGTATTTAGCATCTTTTGTTATGAGCTTTAATTCCTCTTTACATATTCTCTTAGTGGTTACTACAAATATTATACTATACAACATGCAATTACAGTAACATTTAGCATGCAATCAACAATGAATGTGAAATATTAAGTATTCCTGGTTTACTGTTCCCTCTCCTTTTTCTGTTGGTGAACCTCCAGTGACAGTAATGTACACCCTACATCCAGTAGTCGTAATATGTACTTATTTTCTGAGATCTCTGTCTGACTCCTTCCTCCCCCTTTGTGTACATTTGAGTGTTTGATTAATGTTCTTTCCTTTCCATTTAGAAAACTTCCTTAAGTACATGTAGGGCTGGTCTGGTATTGCCAAATTCCCAAGGCTTCTGGTTATTTGGGACTCTTCTTCCCTGTTTCAAAGAAATGCCTTGACTTAGTGCTTTTCTGTTGTTTCCTTTTTAATTAAAGTAGGGCGATGCCATCTATCGGTTGGCGTGTGTCACATATTGGTATAAGGAGCCCTGGTGGTGCAGATTGGTGTGATACTGCTAACCACAAGTCAGCAATTCACATCCATCTTTCTCTGTAGGGGAAAGATCAAGCTATTGCTCCCATAAACATGTACGCTCTCAGAACTCTAGGGTAAAAAAAGAAACCAAGAAACCATGGGGAGCAGTTTTACTCTTCCCATAGGGACACGAACAGTCAGAATCAACTTGAAGGCAGTGGGTTTTTACCTGTTGTTATGGAATTAAAGAATTTCCGATTTATTACCAAAGGTTTATAATTCATTATTGTGTTTAGATTTCTGGTGTTCAAATTGTGCCAGACAGGTCAACCTATCTGCTAAGTTTTTGCACTGCACCATCATTGTTTTGGTTGTTTTATTACGTGGTTCCTGAGATACTCCAGATTTACCTTGTACATTGCTGCCATTTACCCCAGAATCAGCCATTTCTCCAATGACTGCCGGTTCATTTGACAAGAGAATGATTCTTGAGGTCGATTAGGTTACCAGATGGGCTCATTGCTACAGGGATATCCTTGCTTGTTGGCTGAACTCAGTGTCTTACACTCATTCTACAGAAGGAGAAATAGCATGACCTTTCCCCCTGCGTAGCGCCCATTCTTTTCCAAATTTTAGCGTAAAGTTTCACTGTAATTTACAATGCATATTGCAAAGCACAACAACCATGCTTCTTCCCTTTGTCGCTGAATTTTCCTCCAATTTAGCTATCATTTTAACTTTCTTTCTCTTTCTCTCAGCTGGTAATCTTTGTTTTCTCGATGAGGCTGCCCTTGGCAAATATAAGATTTTAGTCAGATCGCTTTCAGTGGCAGTTTTTACTGCTATTGTGGACACTACAATGGATTTATCAAATGTTCTTTCTCTTTAAGCATCATTTCAGCTTTTTCTTTTTTTTCCCCAACTGTCCATCTTGATTTTCCTGGTGAGGCTGCCTTTGATAAAAGGAAATATAAGATGGTAACCCGCTATCTTTGGTTTGATACTTTTTTCTGCTGTGTATTTTGCTGGACACCATAATGGCTTTCTGTGGCCTCTGTAAGAAACCCAGAGTCCTTTGTTCTTAATGCTGTGATAGACCTGAGTGGACTTGCTACTTCACAAGACTTTCCCCAGATTCCTTATCACCTTCAACATCCACAGCCACCCACTTAAGCAAGTGATAACTTAAAAACAGTAGTCTGACTTCCATCCTTCCAGAGAGCCACCAAGTAGACGTGCTAAGGCCCTGCTGCTCCAGCTCAGGCTCCACACATCTCTACCAGTTGTAATGGACTATGCTCCTAGGTTTTGTGTTACTAAATCTCAAGACAGAGAGACTTCGACTCGTTGTATATCAGGCATCAGCTTTCTCACACTGCTGAGTGGTGTGGATGTGTCTAAAGGAGTCCTAGTGGTACTTAGTGGCTATGTTTGGGTGCTGTTAAAATCTAGGTCAGTCGTTCAAACCCATCAGCCAGTCTGTGGGAGCGAGATGAAGCCGTCTGTTCCTGTAAAGATTTTCCACCTCAAAAACCGAAAGAAGTAGTTCTCTGCCCTATATGGTCGTTGTGAGTCAGAATCAACTTGTTATCAGCAGTGGACATTTTCAGAATACCTATTTGGAATATAAGAAGAACCACACAAGAAGCAGGCCACCAGATAAATATGACTGTGGATGTTGCTTCCAAGATCCGTGCTGCCCAGTGGAAAGGGAAATGAGCTGCAAGTGCACACAGTTGACGCATCCCACTGCCGACTGCGAGGCTGGCAGTTTGAGTCCACCCACATTGAAAGGGATATTGAAAGAAAGACCTGGTGATCTACTTCTGAAAAATCACCATCGAAAACCCTGTGAAGCACAGTTCTACCCTGACACCCATGGGATTGGCAGTACTACTCAACCGGGTGCCTAGCAAGACACCATTCTTTGTGGGATTTTTCCTATTTTAATTACCATCCATTGCTTTTTATTTTTTTAATCATTTTACTGAGGGCTCGTACAACATTTATCACAATCCATACGTACATCCATTGTGTCAAGCACATTTGTACATTTCTTGCCATCATCATTCTCAAAATATTTCTTTCTGCTTGAGCCCTTGGTATCAGCTCCTCATTTTTCCCCTCCCTCCTAACCCTTCTCCCTCATGAATCCTTGATAAATTTATAAATTATTATTATTTTGCCATGTCTTACACTGTCCAGCATCTTCCTTCACCCACATTTCTGTTGTCTGTCCCCCAGGGGGTGGTTATATGTAGATCCTTGTGATCAGTTCCTGCTTTCGACCCCTCCGTCCCTCCACCCTCCCTGTTTCGCCGCTCTCACCACTGGTCCTGAGAGGGTCATCTGTCCTGGAGTGCCTCTGTTTCCAGTTCCTGTGTGTACCAGTATACATCCTTTGGTCTAGCTGGATTTGTAAGGTAGAATTGGGATGATGATAGTGGGGAGGAGGAAGCATTGAAACTAGAGTAAAGTTGTATGTTTCATCATTGCTACACAGCACCTTGACTTGCTCATCTCCTCCCTGCGACCCTTCTGTGAGGGGATCTCCACTTGCCTACAGATGGGCTTTGGATCCCCACTCTGCACTGCCCCTCAATCACAGTGATAATAATATTTTTGTTCTTTGATGCCTGATACCTGAACCCATCAACATCTCATGATCACACAGGGTAGTGTGCTTCTTCCATGTGGGATTTATTGCTTCTCAGCTAAATGGCTTCTTTATTTTTAAGCCATTAAGACCCTAGGTGCTATATCTTTTGATAGCCAGGCACTACCAGCTTTCTTCACCACATTTGCTTACGCACCTGTGTTGTCTTCAGCGATCGTGTTGGGAAGGTGAGCCTTATGGAATGCCAGTTTAATAGAACAAGTGTTCTTGCATTGAGGGAGTACTTGAGTAGAGGCCCAATGTCCATCAGCTACGTTAATACTATAAATATATGCACATAGATCGATTATTTCCCCATTGTCATATATAAATATGTTTGCATATGTACATGCCTGTATTTAGACCTCTATAAATATCCTTTGCCTTCTAGTTCTTTCCTCTATTTCCTTTTACTTTTATCTTGTCCCTCTATCATGCTCAGCCTTAATTTGGGTTTCAGTAATTCCTCTCAGTTACATTACCCTTGAACAAGCCCTACCAGGCCTTTTACACCCTCCTCATCACTGATTTTGGATCACTTGTTATTCCATTGTCCCTGGGATTTATTAACACCACTTCCTTTCCCCCACCTCTCCCTCTACTATGTCCCCTGGAACCTTCGGTCCTGTTGTTTTCTCCTCCAGATTGTTTATCCAGACTCTTTTATCTAGACAGACCTGCAGAGATAATACTATGCACAAACCAAGACAGAGCAAAACAAAGCAACAAAAAAGAAAATAGTTCAAGGTCTATTGACATTTAGGAGTGTTTTCTGGTGGAGTCTGATGGAGTGCCACACCATGGTCCCAAAGTCTATTTTTGGTATTCCCTCGAGACGTCCTTGCTCTGCTCCCCTTGCTGTTCTGTTGCACGCCTTTAGTGTTTTGCCTCGGTGTGGTGGGGTCTGATCAGGCATTATTCCCTCACTGTGTATCCAGTGTTGTCCCCTATAGGGCTATGGGCCAGTGAGGGATGTCATGTCTCATAGTGGGGTTGACCATATGGCCCTCTCTAGCTATTGGCTGCTCTGAGCAGGGATATCATCTTCAAGTCTTGGTGGGCCAGGATGTGCTCCACTCTCTCTTCCTCCCCCCTCATTTGCTCCTGTGTGCTCTGATCAGACATGTCCCTCTCCCTGAGCTGTAGCTTCAGTGCTGCCCCTAAGGTAAATTCTTCAGGGGGCAGGGGTGGTTGTCCACATAGTTGGGATTGGGGCCTGTCTCTCAGACCCCTCTACTGGTTCCCTGCTTCATGCCAGTATGTTGCCTTCACATCTTAGAGCACCGCTTTGTAGTCTGGTCCCTCTTTCCCTGAGAAGATATGAATAATACACTCCCCTTGGGGAAGTTAGTGCCCTGTTCCCCAACTACTCATTTGTTTTTTCTCTCTTTCCCCTTCCTTTTTAGTTGTCTACCATATGTATTCCTGGATTTGGTCTGGTCCCTGCCATACTCCCTGAACCTGAACCCAGGAATGTTTATATACAATAGTTTTTTCCCTAAGCCCGTTTTGCACTTTTTTTTTTTAAGCTTTCCTCATCAGACTCATATAGTACTTCTCATTTTCTGCTTGGCTTACTTCGCTTAGTATAATTTCCTCCAATTCTTTCCAATGTGCTTCATGCATTCATCACTACTTTTTTTCTTATTTTTTTAATCATTTTATTGGGGGCTCATAGAATTCTTATCACAATATGTTCTTGATCCATTGTGTCAAGAACATATGTACATTTGTTGCCATCATCATCCTCAAAACATTTGCCTTCTATTTGAGCCCTTAATATCTGCTGCTTATTTTCCCCCTCCCTCCCCACTGTCCCCTACCTCATGAACCCTTCATCATTAATAAATTATGATTATTTTGTCATATACTACACTGTCCGATGTCTCCCACCGCCTTCTTCTCAACTGTCCCTCCCCCAGGGAGGAGACTATATGTAGATTCTTGTAATCAGTTCCCCCTATCCACCCCACATTCTCTCCACCCTCCAGGCATCGCCACTCTCACCACTGGTCCTGAATGAGTCATCTGGCCGGGGATTCCCTGTGTTTCCAGTTGCTATCTGTACCAATGTACATCCTCTGGTCTAGCCAGATTTGTAAGGTAGAATTGGGATCATGATAGTGGAGGAGAGGAAGTATTTAAGAACTAGAGGAAAGTTATATGTTTCATCGCTGCTACCCTGCACTCTGACTGGTTCATCTCTTCCCCACAACCCTTCACTAAGGGGTGTCCGATTGGCTACCAATGGGCTTTGAGTCTCCACTCTGCACTCACCCACATTTTCAATGATATGATCTTTTGTTCCTTGATGCTTGAAACCTGATCCCTTCGACAGCTCGTGGTCACACAGGCTGGTGTGTTTCTTCCATGTGGGCTTTATTGCTTTTGAGCTAGATGGCCACTTGTTTATCTTAGAACCTTTAAGAACACAGACGCTATATCTTTTGATAGCTGGGCACCATCACTTTTCTTCACTACATTTGCTTACACACACGTTTGTCTTCATTGATCGTATCAGGGAGGTGGGCACCCATTGATATGATTTTTAGTTCTTTCATGTCTGATAACCAGTCCCTTCTGCACCTTGTGGTCAGACAGGCTGTGTGCTTCTTCCATGTTGGCTTTGATGCTTCTCAGCTAGATGGCCGCTTGTTTATCTTCAACGCTTTAAGATCCCAGACGCTTTGATAGCCACGTACCATCAGCCTTCTTCACCACATTTGCTTATGCACACATTTTTCTTCAGCAATCATGTCGGGAATGTATGCATCCTGGAATGCCAATTTAATAGAACAAAGTGTTCTTGCATTGAGTAAGTGGAGGCCTAATTGTTTTATTAGGAGTTCACACAACTCTTATCACAATTCATACATACATCAGTTGTGTAGAGCACATTTGTACATTCATTGCCCTCATCATTCTCAAAACATTTCCTCTCCACTTAAGCGCTTGGCATCAGGTCCTCATTTTGTCCCCTCCATCCCCGCTTCCCCCTCCCTCATGAACCCTGGATAATTTATAAATTATTATTTTGTCATATCTTGCCTTGTCCGACATCTCCCTTCACCCACTTTTCTGTTGTCCACCCCCTAGTAACAAGGTCAAATGCAGATCCTTGAAATCGATTCCTCCTTTCCAACCTACTCTCCCTCTACGCGTCTAGTAGTGCCACTCTCACCACTGGTCCTGAAGAGCTCATCCACCCTGGTTTCCCTATGTTTCCGGTTCCTATCTGCACCAGTGTACATCCTCTGGTCTAGCCAGACTTGCAAGGTAGAAATCAGATCATGATAGTGCAGGAGGATGAAGCATTTAGGAACTAGAGGAAAGTTGTATTTTTCATTGTTGCTACATCACACCTTGACTGGCTCGCCTCCTCCCCTACACCCCTCTGCAAGGGGATTCCGGTGACTGACAAATGGGCTTTGGATCTCCAATCTGCACCCCGCCCCCCTACCTCATTCACTATGGTAAGATTTTTTGTTCTGATGATGCCTGATACCTGATCCCTTCAACACCTTGTGATCGCACGGGATGGTGTGGTTCTTCCATGTGGGCTTTGTTGCTTCTGAGCTAAGTGGCTGCTTGTTTGCCTTTAAGACACCAGACGCTATACCTTTTGATATCCGGGCACCATCAGCTTTCTTTGCCACATTTGCTTATGCACCCATTTGTCTTCAGCGATCATATCATGGAGGCAAGCACAAAATGTTATGATTTTTTGTTCTTTGATGCCTGATAACTGATCCCTTTGGCACCTTGTGATCACACAAGCTGGTGTGCGTCTTCCATGTGGGCCTTGTTGCTTCAGAGCTAGATGACCACTTGTTTATCTTCAATCCTTTAAGACCCCAGACGTTATATCTTTTGATAGCCGGGCACCATCAGCTTTATTCACCACATTTGCTTATGCACCCGCTTTGTCTTCAGCAGTTGCGTTGAAAAGGTCAGCATCACAGAATGTCAATTTAATAGAAGAAAGTATTCTTGCATTAAGGGAGTACTTGAGTGGAGGCCCAATGTCCTTCTGCTACCTTAATACTAAACGTATAAATATATGCACATAGATCTATTTACCCATCCTCATATATAAATATATTTGCATATATACATGTCTTTATCTAAACCTCTATAAATGCCCTTTGTCTCCTAGCTCTTTCCTCTATTTCCCTTGACTTTCCTTCTGTCCCACTATCATGCTCAGTCCCGACCAGGGTTTCAGCAAATCCTCTTTGTTACATTACCCTTGATCATGCCCTACCAGGCCTCCCAGCCCCTCCTCACCACTGATTTAGATCACTTGTTCCCTTGTCCCTGGGTTTGTTAACACCACTACCTTTTCCCCCACCTCTCCTATGTCCCTCCTGAACTGTCGGTCCTGTTGTTTTATCCTCCAGATTGTTCATCCAGCCTATCTTATTTAGAAAGACCAGCGGAGATAATAACATGCACAAAAACAAGACATAAAAATACCAAGGAACAATATACAACCAACCAACAACAATAAATCAATGACAAAAAAAACACAAGAAAGAAAAGTTTGTAGTTAGTTCAAGGATTGTGTGTTGGCCTTTAGGAGTGTTTTCCAGTTCAATCAATTGGGGTACCACACCCTAGCCCCAAAGTCCACCTTCATCATTCCCTGAGGACCTCGCCGTTCCATTCCCTTGCTATTCTGTTGCACCCCCTTAGTGTTTTGCCTCGGTGTGGCGGGATCAGATCAGGCGTAGTTCCCACACTGTGTCTCCAGTGTTGTCCCCGGTAGAGCTATGGGTCAGTGAGGGGCGTCATGTCTCATAGTGGGGCTGGCCATGTGGTCCTCTCTGTGGACTGGCTGCTCTAATCGGGATAATCGTCCTCAAGACCTGGTGGGCCAGGATGTGCTCCACTTTCTCCTCCTCCCCCTTCATCATCACCCATGTGCTCCCATCAGATATGTCCCTCTCCTGGAGCTGCAGATTCAATGCCGTCTTTTGAAATAAGTTCTTCTGGTGGGAGGGCCAGGCGTCCTCTTAGTATTTGTCATCACTGCATTTTAGTGATGTGTAGTACTCCATTGTATGTATATACCACTGTTTTTTAATCCAATCATTTGTTGGTGGAAATTTGGGTTGTTTCCAACTCCTTGCATTCGGATTTGTACCCTTGTGGAACTGCTGTTCAGGTCCTTTGCCCACCTCCTCGGTGGGCAATTAGTTTTTTTTTCTCTTTGGAAACTAGCAGAGTATTGTAGATTTTAGTAATAAGGCCTTTGTCTGATGTGTCAGGCTAAAGATGTTTTCCCAGTCCGTGGGCTCTCTTATTACTCTCTTGGTGAATTATTTTGATGTACACAGATGTTTTATCTTCAGTGTATCCCACATGTCAATTTGTGACTCATGTGCATTTGTGTCCTTCCCTGTTTCTGCTATCCCATGTATTCCCAGTGCCAAAATTCTCAGATTGGTCCCAGTTCCCTTATTGATGGACCTAATAGTTTGGAGTTTTACCTCAAGGTCTGTGATTTACCTTGAGTTTATTCTTGTGCATGGAGTCAGATAAGGGTCATGCTTCATTTTTCTGCAGGTAGATATCCATTTTTTCCAACACCGCTTGTTAAAGAGGGTACCTGCTTTTGATATTTTGGGGGCTTTATCAAAAGTGAGTTGTCTGTATCCTGATGATTTTATTTCTGGGTTTTCAGTTCTTTTCCAGTAGTCTAAGTATCTGTCATTATACCAATACCTCCCAGTTTTGACCATGATGGCATTATAATATGTGCTAAAGTCAGGTAAAGCAAGCCCTCCCACTGTGTCCTTCTTAGGGAGTCTCTGCTAATTCTGGGCTTCTTCCCTCTCCATATGAATTTGGTAATCAGTTTTTCCATTTCTTTCAAGAAAGATGAGGGTAATTCTCTCAGGATTGCATTAAAGTTATATAGTGCCTAGGAGAGAACTGACATCTTTACTATATTGAGTCTTCTGATCGACAAAAATGGGATATTCTCCCATTTGTTGAATCACTCTTGGTTTCTTGTAATAGTGTTCCATAGTTTTCCTCATATAAATCTTTTGTTCTTTTAGTCTGCTATTTCCCTAGATATTTTAATTTGTGCTTGGCTATTGTGATGGGTACCACCTTTTTGACCTCCTCTTCTGTTATTTTAGCTGATATGTATAGCAGTCCAGTGGACTTCTGTTTGTTGATCTTGTATCCTGCCACTCTGACCCTTTTGGATCTTTTGGGATTTTCCATTTATAAAATCATGTCATCTACATATAACGATAGTTTTACCTCTTCCTTCCCCAGACGAATACCTTTGATGTCTCTCCTTTGCCTTATGCTGCGAGCTAAAACCTCCAGTACGATGTTAAATAAGAGTGGGGACAAGGGGCATCCTTGTCTGGACCCTTTTTCTGTGGAATTGTGTTCCTCTTTTCTGCATTGACTACCATGTTGGCTGTTGGTTCTTCATATATAGCTTGTATTGTCTTGAGGAATTGTCCTTCCATTCCTATCTCCTGACGTGTCTTAAAAAGGAATTGGTGTTGGATGTTGTCGAATGCTTTTTCCACATCTATCAATATTATCATGTGGTTCTTAGAGTTTTTCATGTCAATGTGGCACATGATACTAATGGTCTTTCGTATGTTGAACTATCCCTGGTATGAATCTTGCTTGGTCATGGTGAATTACCATATATACTCGTGTATAAGCTGAATTTTTCAGCACAAAAAATGTGCTGAAAAACTGGGGTTTAACTTATACGAGGTGTAATATCTCACAGGTGATTGTCGTTCCTCCGCTGTTCATTCAAAGCCCCACTGATACTGCAGGGCTTTGAATGTTTGTTACTCACATCTAACCAATCAGAGCCATCCTATGACGTGGAAGGCTCCAATTTGCAGAAGCACCCATAGTGATTCACTTACGCTGGCAGCTGAACTGGTCAGGATGTGTCCGTGGCTGCGCTCCGTCTCTCCCCTCTGGTCTCTGTGTTAATTCACATCCTGCATTTCCCACCCTAGGCTTATACTCAAGTCATCAGTTTTTCTAGTTTCCCAGGTAATAACTAGGTACCTAGGCTTATACTCAGGTCGGCTTATATTCAAGTATATATGGTATTCGTTTTATATACATTTGTATTCTATTGGCAAGTATTTTGTTAACAATTTTTGCATCTGTGTTCATTAAGAATATTGGTCTGTAGTTCTCAATTCTTGTAGGATTCCTGCCCTGTTTGGGTATCATATTTATACTTGCTTCAAGAGGTTGCCGTCTTTTCTATGTTCTGGAAGATTTTGTGTAGGATTGGTGTCATTTCTTCCCTAAATGCTTGGTAGAATTGTCCTGTGAAGCCATCTGGTCCAGGGAATTTGGGGTTGGTAATCCCTTGATATCCTTGTCTATTTCTTCTATTGCTATGGGTCTATTGACATTCTTGATGTTCCTCTGGGAAATTTGAGGGAGGGATTGTTTTTCAAAATTTGACCATGTCTTCCAAGTTGTTGAATTCATTGGAGTACAGTCCTTCGTAATACTCTTTAATTATCATTTTGAATTCATTAGAGTCTGTTGTAATGCCCCCTCTTTCATCCCTCATTCTTGCTATTGAAATTTGTTCCCGTCTTTCTTTGGTTAGGTTTACCCACGATATGTTGATTCTGTTTATCTTTTCAAAGAACCAACTTTTAGCAGCATTAATTTTTTCCATAGTTTTCTTATTTTCCCTCTCCTAAATCTCAGCCCTGATTTTTATTATTTCTTTTCTTTTGCTATTAGCACGATGGTGCTGTTGACTCAGCCCTAGTTGCTGTAAATTTTGTGCCAGCATATCAATCATATGGCTTTCTTCCTTTCTCAGGTGTGCATGTATTGCTATGAAACTTCCTCTGATAACTGCCTTTGCTGTGTCCCATAAGTTTTGGTACGTCTTATTCTCATTCTCATTGGTTTCTAGAAATTTCCTAATTTCATCTATGATCTGAGCCAGTACACACTCCTTTTTCAGTAGAGAGTTATTCATTCTCCAATTGTTTGCCTTGTTTTATTCATCTTCCTTTTGCTGATTTCCAGCCTTATGGCACAGTGGTCAGTGAGAGAAGTCTATATGATATCAATGTGCTTAAATTTATGCAGATTTGACTTATGCCCCAGCATGTGGTCTATCTTCGAATATGTGCTATGTGGGCTTGAAAAGAATGTGAAATATTTTGTATTTTCATGAAAAGCTCTGTAAATATATATCAGGTCAAACTGACTAATTGTAGTGTTTAGATCTCGGGCCTCCTTGTTGAGTTTCTTTCCCTGTGATATTTCTTTCTCAGAGAGTGGTGTATTGAAGTCACCTACTATAATTGTTGAGGCTGTGACTTCCTTTTTCATATTTTGAAGCATTTGTTTGACGTATTCAGCAGGTCTGTCATTTGGGGAATATGTTTACAATGCTTAGTGGTTCTTTGCCTACTGCTCCCTTGAGCATTATATAGTGTTCCTCATCTCTTTTTATGGTTTGCACTTTGAGGTCAGTTTTATCCAAGATTACGATTGCAACCCTTGGTTTTTTTTTAATTGCTGTTTCTTTGGTATGTTTTTCTCCAGCATTTGATTCTCAGCCTAGTTTTGTTTGTAGTCTTGACATGTGTCTCCTGTTGGCAGCAGATTGATTAGTTGTATTTCTAAACTAGTCTAAACTAGTCTGCTAGCCTCAGTCTTTTAATGCCTGAGTTTAGTTCATAGATATTCAGGGGTATTATTTCCATCCGTGGACGCTGTGATGTCATCTTACACCTTTTGTGTTGGGTGTTTTCCCACCTCCCTTTCTTTTTAATGTAGTGTGTGTGTGTGTGTGTGTGTGTGTTTCATTCTTGACTTCTTTTCACCCTTAATCCAATGCTATCTTGGGGGCTGTTTTCTCTTTGTTTCCCTCTGGGTGAGGTTGTTCTCTGTGGCAGTCTCTTACTTATGCTTGGTGAGTGCTGTTCTTCTGCCTATACTGGATCGACAAGGATCCAGGCTGGGTTTCTTCTAATGTATTCTTTGAGTTTTTCCTTCTCTAACAAGACAATTACTTCTTCATCTATCTTGATCAGTAATTTGGCTGTGTAGAGTATTCTTGGGTTTGCATTATTTTCCTTCAATTTTTGCAATGTTACTCAACAACTCTCTCCTCTTCTTCATAGTGTTCTCTGATACCCTGTTTCCCCGAAAATAAGACAGTGTCTTATATTAATTTTTGCTCCCAAAGATGCACTAGGTCTTATTTTCAGGGGATATCTTATTTTTCCATGGAGAAGAATGTGGTACACGTTTATTGTTTATTGTTTTATTAAAAGAGACCTCGTACTACCTGTCTGCTCTGACTGCGCTGCAGCCAATAGTGAGCTGCGTGGTGGTGCCCACCACTATGATCCAGAGTCCAGAGTTACGGTAGCTTCGGGGGTGCTGATTTTTGGGGAGGTCTTATTTTTGGGAGATGCCTTATATTTCAGCCCGAGGCAAAACTGTAAGTAGGTCTTATTTTGGGGGGATGTCTGACTTTTGGGGAAACATGATAGGTCTGAGCATATTCTTATTTGGGAAACTATGTGATTGCTTGTTTTTCCCTAGCTCTTCTCATGATTTTCTCCTTTTCCTCAAAGTTGGATAGTAAGTATGATGTGCCTTGATTTCTTCTTGGGTTTCAATCTGACTGGTGTTCTTTCAGCTTCCTGAATGGTTGCCAGGTTTTCATTCACTAAGCTCGGGAAGTTTTCCTCCAAGAATTTCCTCTCTGTTGCAGTTGACTTCTTTGTGGTGTCTTCCTCTGGTAATCCAATAATTCTAATGTTGTTCCACTTCATAGCATCAGACCTAGCTTTTAGGTTCTCTTCATCTTCACTAATGATCTTATTAGATTTTTGTTCGCATTTAAAGTCTCCTTGGCTGTCCTCTAGGTCACTGGTGCAATTATCTGCCTCCTCCAGTCGATTCTCGTGGTCTGCGTGTCTGCTACCAGTTTTTGTTATCTCTTCCCTGATCTCTTGTATTTCCCTTTGGTGTATGGACTTAATCTCCTCTTTCATTTCATCTTTTTTCTGTATTGTTTTTCTCATATCCTGTATTACAGCAAGAAGTATTCTGAAAAATTCATTATGTGGCAGATAAATATCTGCTTCTTCTATGCATGTCGTTCGGTTCAGGACATCTCTGCCATTGAAGTTTGTTTCTCATGTTTTTTTGTTGAGGTCATTGGGCCTGATTGCTGTTTGTTTTAGAGGAGCCAGGTGCCATTTTTCAGGGAGTCAAAGAGCACTGGCTCTCTCTGGGAGACTCGTAGGAAAGCTTCTTCGAACTGCTACAGCTAATTTCACTATGGAATTAGCCAACCACTTTATCCTCCTGTGGCTTCACTCTTTCCCTAGTCAACAAGTTGGATGGGCCTCTCCGGAGATGCTGGTTGGGTTGTTGTGGATCCACGAGGATGGTGCTTTACTGGGTGATCTCACAAGAATCCATGATGGTGTGGCCCATGACGGCTTGGGTTGCCACAGGTGGCATGCAAAGGTGCCCGCTGCAACAGGAGTGTCACAGAAATCTGGTTGGTTGCCTGCTTTGGTATAGAGCACCGTGAATGTTGGGCGGAATTTCCCTGATCAGGTAGATCACTGCGTAGGTTAGGCAGAGGTTCCCACTGCTCCGTGGAAAGCTGGTGAGTGTTTGATAAGCTTTCTTAGTCTGTGAGGCACTACAGCAGGCGGGAGGAAGCTCCCTCAGTAACGTGGGACCACAGAGGATGGATAGGAGCTCCCCAAGGCACACAGGCAGGATTTCCCCCAAAGAAGGGGTGCCGAATTTCTCCAGCCATGTCTTAAGCACTACAGAGGACTGGCAGGTGGGCTTTTCCAGGGAAGAAGTTGGGCAGGATATCCCCTGTTGGTGTGTGGGTGGGCTTTCCCAGCTTCCGGTTATGCTGCAGAGGGAGGAGCTCGCCCAGCAGGGTTGAGTGCAGGCATTAATGCCCTAGGCTAAGGGTAGTGGTCAGGATGTTGGCAGTGCTGTGTGAGAGAAAGGGGAAGAGAAAAAGAGATGGAAAAAAACAGCCCACTGAGACAGGGAGATAGGGGGGAATAGAGAGAAGAGAGGGAAACTGAAGCATCAATATAAATGAACCTGATCCTTGACCATGGGGCTGCAGGGGTTTAATCCCTGCCCTGAGATGGTGTCAAACTGTGGCTGTGTTGAGATAAAGCCCCTGTGTTGGCTACAAATGATCCTGGCTCCAGCCAAGACAGTGGCCGGGCCAAGGTAAGGTGACCAGATTTTAACATTGGTATAGCGGGACACCATTGATAAAACTCATATCCTGGTGAAATTGCCACATGGCAGCCGAAAACCGTACATACCCTCACTTGTTGTCCATTCTTTCCAAAAATTGGGACTTTTTAAAAACACCATAGACACGAGAAAAAATGTTTAAAAAGCGGTACGTCTGGTCACCTTAGGCTAAGGTCAAACCATAGCTGGCCTCCATTGTGGTAAGCCAAAAGACCCAGCTCCTTAAAACCTATTGGATCTCTGCCTACTTATCTTTCTGATGCTCCTTCTGCGACCTGGCGGTGTGGAATTTCCCTCTTAGTGACTCTCCTGCACAGATTTCTGTGGAGTTCCTCTGCTATGTGTTACTCAGTCGCCATCTTCCTGGAAGTCTCTACCATCCATTTCTTAACAGATTTTTGTGAGAACTTTTTTTTCTCTCCCACTTAAAATTAATATACTTTTCCCCTCAAGAGACTGTAATTTACCTTTGTAAATTACAGGAAAAGGGCTTCAAAAATTCATGGAAAATTCCTTTACCTTTTAATCCTATTTCCATGAGTTATTTGTGGCTCACTCATACATGTTATTCCAGTTACTATGGCTCCATAAGAAATTATCGCCAACACTTAATGGCCTAAAATAGCAATTAAATATGCTCATAGATTTTATATTTTGTGGGAAGGAACTCAGACATAGCATAACAAACATGTTTCTTCTCTGCCCTATGATGCCGGGGCCTCAGCTACACACCTTACTGGCTAGACCAGAAATGTCTGAAAGCTCGCTTACCATGTGGCTGCCTGATGGGCCAGTTTGGGCTTCTTCACAGTTCAATATCTAGTGTCCCTCCAGAGTACGTTTCCTAAAGGAGAAACCAGGTAGAATCATACTCCTATAGTCCCTGGGAGCACTGCTACCGTATTCATTAGGTCTGAAGAGTCCCAAGTCCCCCATCCCCAGGTGCACAAAAGGGAAAGTGACCACACACCTCACATTCCTTCACGAAGGGATCTAGGGTCCCTGAGTAAACCGCATGGAGTGCATAGCTGACCTCTGGCTACATCAAGGAGAAGAATCCTACGTAGCTCCATCAATCAAGGCTGATTGCCACAAAATAGAGATCAGGCATGCCTCCACCCTCCATCATTCTTTACCCTTTTCTGATAGTAACTGTTTCTTCCACAGCATTCTACTTTTGTGCTGTGTTCTATAATCCATTGCACTGGTCGCACAGAGCTCACAGGCAATACTCACAATTAAGGGAGCTTTTTAGAGAACTTAATGGGTTACTACAAGCCAAGATCAGAAAACACTAAGGATACACTCATTGGTCCACAGTATCATCTCGCCTCAATCAAGTCTTTCTCTAGTCCTTAGTCTCTGTGTTGCTCTTCAATTCTGTCTCGTGTCTCCTTGCCTCAGCCTCTGACTTTGCCTTGTTCTTTCAGTCTGTCCAGTAATTTCTGTTTCACAGCCTCTGGTTCCTCTTGTCTTTAGACAGAGATCTCATTTGTTCTCCACTGGTAGTTCTTTATCCCTTAAGTTCATGGGATTCCTCTCTGTTCCTGTTCTAAGATAACACATCCCTATGGCCAGGGAAGTGGCAACGAAAATGAACCAGTCCACTCTGTTTTGTGTTAGACATGCCCTATTTGCAAAGTCCCACCTAATCATCAATGGGAATCACAAAGACCTAGACAGAAGAGCCATGCCAAGAGACTTCACACCACGATAGTCCCACAGACAGGCGATTCTTGCCTTCTTACCCTTAAATCTACAAGTGAGAGCTGTGTCTTGGGAGATTCGCCTCTAAACCCTGGCAACCAAGTGTGCTTTTTACAGTGCATTTCCTCAACTCCTGTGCAGACAGACCACTGCAGCCAGGTGCAGATTCAGGGCAGCCTCCCAGCATTGCCTGTCTGTCCTGCAGCCCCCTCTCTATGTGCCTCATTGGGCCTCAGCCATCCATGTGGCCCTTCTGCTCTGCTGGGTGGCATTTTGTTTTAAGATGATGGCAACGCCTTGACAGTCAAAGCTGCAGAACCCTCTGGAGAAAGGACACCAGTGAGTTGCTTTTCTTGCCCACACCCCATCACTGTGGTGGACTTGCACACATTCCTGTTGAGTCAGATGTTGGTGATCTGCATTTCTCCTCCACATTCACTTCACTTTAAAAAAAAATTTAGCCCCTGCTATGATTCTAGTGATAGAAGGCGATGTAGGATTTAAGAAAGCTGAATTATCCCTGTCATGTTTAACTCACTGCATAGTTGGAAACTTATAATTTGAATGTTACATGTTTCCTGTCAGGAATTGAATTTCCTTTCCACTGGGCATCCTGCAGACCCTGCGGTGCTGCATTGCTCCTTGGACCTTGCTGTGTAGCATGGGGATTGCAGGGCCATCTCTACTCTGCTTATGGGACCTGCAGGACCGCAATGATGAGTTGCAGGCTGCGCTGGAAGGCCTACAGACATGGATGCACAAGACACAGAGTAGCCCATCTAGTTTCCGGCCAGATGGATGCCTGCCCCCAGCAGATTGCTCCGAAGGTAGAGGATCTTCTTGGGGAAAGGGTGGAGTCCTTGTTCCAGCAAACTGGGCTATCTCTCAGACCTACCCGTAGTTTGTGTCATGGGCCACTTCCAAGCATCATAGGGTATATTGAGGCACAAACACCTGCCCCAGACACACTGGCACCACCCGGCTGAGTTCCTTGTAGCTGGGAATTTATGGAAGGGGATGGGGGCTTTATCAACTGTAATGAAATGGCAGCAGTTATGTGATCTCACAATGACCTCATGAGAGGCATGTCCATCACTCGTAGATGTTCCAAAGCCACCTCCAGAGTTGTGATTAAGATGAAGGGACTTGGTGGTGAGGTTTCAGCATAGGCTAGAGACAGAGAGAGTGAGGGTATGTGACAGTAAATAAAGGAGCTATATTTCCTTTGCCCAGGTCACAGACCAGTCTCTATACAGATTGTCCTCTGAGCTGTAAGCTGGTTGATGTGAAAACTCTTTTAATAAAAGAGATAAATTATATCTAAAACATATTAATGACTCCCTGATGTTCAGAGAGAGCTTGAGATTTTTCCCCTTGAGTGTCAGAATTCGTCAGAATAGACCTGTGCCAGCGGCGCCTGTGCAGGACACAGGTCAAGCACTGGAAGCAGTTGGGACCTGTGTGCATAGGCGTGCATATCTGCTTAAAAGTAGATATCTCTGGCTTCAGGATCCTCTTAGTGCTGAGGTTTATGACAAATTCCACCTACAGTGTAGACTGTGTTTGATTAATCTCAGCTCCTTCAAAAGACAAGAACAAGGAGGTAACACAGCTGCCCTAGAGTTTTGTCATAGTCCTGTATAGCCAGGGGTTGGTTCTTGGATCAGTGCCCCCAACTGTGCATCAGCAGACACCGTGGCAAGTCTCTCAGCCCTGCTGCCAAAACTCTGATACACAGTGGTTTTGTGTGCTAAGTTTTGGCCACTCCCTCACCCCAGGGAGATCTGTGGACACTGACAGGCCACTCCCTCACCCCAGGGAGATCTGTGGACACTGACAGGCCACTCCCTCATCCCAGGGAGATCTGTGGACACTGACCTGTGGATCTTTGGCAGTCAAGCATTTTGCATCCTCCTCCCTCCCAGTTTTGTAGTGCTCTAAAGCTATTTATTTAATAAAATGTAAATGAATTATAGCTAAAAGAGCCAACCTGGGAACCTTAAGTTTTCTCTGAATGTGGGTACAGCGTCTTTGGACCCCAACATAACCTGCTCACCTGCAAATGGCAGATTGGTGTCTTGAAATCCTGTGAGTCAACAGCCAAAGGCCATTAGACTCATTTGGGAAATGTGGGATGGAGCCTGACACAGCCAGCTGCACCACATCCAGAGATGCCAAGGGTGCTGTGACATCCATTTAAGGCATCCTACGTATTCTTCCACACAACAGACAGGTCAGCCATCCCCAGGGAAATGGACACTGTGTCCCCTCAACTACACAGAATTTATGGCCCTCAGCACGAACCACTGACCCAAAACCTGGGAGACAAGGCCCTGAAGTCTTGGGTCTGCTCGAGACTGGGGACTGCGGCACCAGATCACAGACCTAGGCTTCATGCCATTGCTAATGAAACCTAGCAGTTTCACAATGTGGCCTTTTTATGTACTGTCCTCCCATCCCTCTGATGGAAACCATTTTAGAAGCAGCACCAAGGCTCAGTTGACCCTTCCGATGTTTGTCTGCTGCTGAGAGAATAGTAAGAAGCTGGGTTGCAGTAAGCCTAGTGATGTGGACTGTCCAGCCTCACGGACCTCCTGTCAGCCCAGGTGACTGCGGAAGTTGACAGTTCTCAGTTTCCAAGGCAAAGTAATTCTTTCCAGAGGTTCTCATTCAGGTTTTTGTCTTGTCCCTTATGTCAAAGTTTGTCACCATTTTCAGGGTGACAATGAGAGTAGAGGATGACTTTGCCACGTCCCATCCTTGACACTGCAAAATGAAGACTGAGTCATGGCATAAATGCAATTCTGAGTCTCAGACCAGCTCTCTTCCAAGCCCTAGCAACACACGTAGTTCAAAGATGTGCCTTGTGTGCCTGGTGTGCGGAGTGGTGATTCAGGTCGGAAAGCGAGTCCTTGCAGTGCTCTCAAGCACCATTCCTCATTCCACACGTATGGAATGTGCCTGACTGCTTTATTTATTTATTATTATTATTATTATTATTGTATTTTAAAATCATTTTGTTGGGAGATCTTACAAGTATAACATTCCATAGTTAAATCACATCAAACAGTGTTGTACAGTTGCTACCACAATCCGTTTCAAAACATTTTCTTTTTCTTGAACTCCTTGATATCTGCTCCCCATTTATTCCCTCCTTTGCCCACCATACCCCGCCCCAGGAAACCTTACTTTATTTTTTTCCATATCTTGCACATCCAATATATCCACTCACATACAATTCTGTTGTTCAATCCCATTGAGTGGGGTTATTCAGTCATCAGTGCTCTCAGCTCCCTGTTATCTCCTCCCCCCTTCCCGTACCCTCAGGGAACCGTTACTCCATTTATTGTTTCTGAAGGGTTATCTATCTTAGCTTTCATGTATCAAATGATATTAAATATACGATGAACCTACATCAAATCTGATATGATTAAAGAGGCAAAACAAATAAAAACCATAATCATAAGGGGAGGGAATATTAAGGAACTAGAGGATAATTATGTAGTTCATCAGTGCTATACCACACCCTGGATTTATCATCCCTTCCTGTGTCCCTTCTGAGCGTGACTGTCCAATTACCAGAGGGGCTGTGATTTCTGGGTCTCTACTACATCCATGCCCCTTCACATCAATTTGGTTGCTTATCTTTTGAACTTCTGATACCATTTCTCCTCAACACCTCATGATCACACAGGCTGGTGTGCTTCCTTGTGGGCTGTTTCTTACCTGCTAGTTGGGCACTTATTTAACTGCAAAGCATCTAAGACCCCATATGCTATTAATAACCAGGCACCATCAGCTTTTTTCAACCACATTTGCTTATGCACCCATTTTGGCTTCAGCAATCATCTGACCAGTTTATCGAGCAACACACAGACTTACTGCCATCAAGTTGATGCCAACTCATAATGACCCTATAGGACATGGGAGACCTGCCCCTGTGGGTTTCTGAGACTGTAACTCTTGATGGTGGTTTCAAACTGCTGACATTTCAGATCACAGTCCAATGCATAAACACCATGCCACCAGAGCTCCTACATATCCTGAAACCCAGCATTATTTGTGTGATATAATAATGTGGAGGAGGAGGAGGCCAATTTGAAGTCTTTAGCTAATAAACAGGCCATGAGGTGTGTCTGGCCACCTTCACACACAGTGAGGCTCATTCCCAGGCATCACACTGCCCAGAGGCATGTGTCACCAGGTCACCCCACTTCTTCCATCTCCCCACCTCCTCTATGATCCTGGCATCACCAGGGAATAAACTTGAAGTGAAGTACAAGGGGGCCTTACATTCATGGACAATTCCATTATCTTTTTCTTCCGTGTTCTGGAGGTTTTTTGAAGTCCCTTCACACGATATCACTGCCACTTTGTAGGAACTTGAAGGGTGTGATGGGCTGCAGGAGCCTCCTGAGCAATCTGTTCTGGTGAAAGTGTGAAATGGTTCTAAATGAGTGTTTCCTAACGTGGGCAATGCTGCCCCCTGGGGGGCACTGGAATAATCCGTGGGAGCTGCCAAAGCAAATAACCTACACCCTATCCTGGATTAGGGATGGGCTATTGTATAAAAGTTAATTGCCAGAGGGTTGCTGGGTAACTATTTTTCTGAAAATTGGACAGCTGACCAAATAAGTTTGAGATCCTTTATTCTACATGGATACAACATAGCAGATCACCAGTGATGCGTGCTGTTGTACGCCAGTGTGGCAGGACTCCACCATCACTGCCTTTCCCTTGAAAAAGCACATGTAGAATCTGTGCTTTGTTGTCCCTTGGGAATAGGAAAGCTGTAAGAAACCTGTAATGTCCTCACTGAGCTAAGCTGAGATTTCCTCTTCTTCGCAGGCTTTTTCACATGCGTTACAGCTCCTACTCCAGTGAGCCTCGAAACGGAACTCATGATGGAGCAGGTGAAAGAACGTTACCAAGACGTCAAGAGCCAGCTGGAGACGAAGGTAGGTGTGAGGGGTGCCCGAGGGGGAGCCTGGGGCTTCCTTTTGTGCACAGAGAGCCGTGCTTAGTGCTGACCCTTCTCCAGGCAGCTGCCTTGGATTTCTCTGGTTGGTGAGCGGGCACTAAGAAGACAGTTTGAGGGAAATACAAGCAGAAATGACTGTCAGTGCCTGGCCCAAAGTCGCTGGGGGCTGGCATGCTGAGTGCAGCCCTGCCAACTGCTGTGCGGGAATTCACACCACCTACCTCATTCTTAGCATAACTTATCCTTGGCTTTGCCTCTCTTGGGATGCTGCATAGTTTCTCAGCCAGGATTACCCTGGCTCACAAGGTCTTCTCAGTGAAGTTAGCTCCTGCCTCTCCTTAGATGGTGACTAAGAGAATGTCCGCACACAGTTGCCATGTGCCGCGTTCTTTCTACTTTCAGGACTCAGAGAGCCAGCCACCCTGTTTCCACCGGGACCTCTGAGCTCCTGGGTGCAAGTTACTTACCTAAACGGAGCTTGCCAGCCAACGGCCAGACAATATCTTCTCCCACGGGAGGCTATCCAACTGGTCCAGACAAGGCTGTGCCTACATCTTGAGCACTGAGTCTTGGGGATGTCACCGCTGCCTTTTCATCCCTGACTTCTGCAGGCCTCAGCTCCTTGGCATGCCCGACAACCTTGCTGTTTCCATGTCATATTGTCAGGGGCTAATGTTTCTCTTTCCAGGTAAACTACAAGCAGGAAATTGAACTAATGAAGAAAAACTTTGAGAAGGAGAAAAGGGAAATGGAGCTTATGTTCAAAAGTGAAGTCAGCATGCTAGAGAGCCAGAGAGCAGACCTGGAGGCGCTCCATGCACAGTCTCAGGATGCCCTTTGCAGCCTGCAGGGGCAGCTGTGGGAGATAAGGAGTGGGGGCCCACATTGCCCCAAGGAGTTGGCCACCTTAGCTCAGTGGCCAGACGAGAAGCTACGCCTGAGACACCAGCACGGACTACCACAAATCAGGTCTGCTGCCCTGTTTTCTTCTGGGTCCTCCTTCAGTCTGAAGTTCTTCCCAAAAACCCACATTAGATATTTAATTCAGGAAATGACTCAACTGCAGTGCATGCTAAGTGGGTAGTTTTTCTCTGGCCACAGAGAGGAAGGTAGGAAAAAATAGGGCTTTGTATGAGTTGTTTTAACTTAAATTAGAAATATATATATTAAAACTTAAGTTATGAAGTAATTTAGTTTGTAGACTACTTTTAACACATTCATATTTATTTTCTGCCTCAGACTTCTCTGTAGCAAAGGAACAAAGTAGCAAAGCATCTTCCTTATTTAATGTCATGTTCTAATTTTCCAGTGCACGCGGTAGCATGTGGGCAAATGGAGAAAAAGGCTAAAAGCTCCTTTGCAATAGGGAGGCCAGTTATCTGCGAAGGTAGCTTTTCAAAGCTGTCCTAAGCGAAAGGAGCCCTGCTGGGGCTTTGGGTTAGCATCAGGCTGCTAACTACAAGATTGGTGATTCCAACCTCCCAACTGCTTTGTGAGAGAAAAACAGACTTGCTCCTCCAAGAAGAGGGACCATCTGAGAGCCTCGGCAGCAGTTTGCTCCATCCTGCAGAGCATAGGAGTTAGAATCGGTTTCATGGCAGCGAGTTGCTGTGTCATCACAAAGAAAAGCAATGAAAGATTTCTTTGGAAAACTGAGCGTATCAAGTAGGTTTCACTTAGTGGAATGATAACTGGTTGCTGCCAGCCCATGCCTATTTATCATGACCTCACTCTCCCACAGAGAATCTTGGCCCTTGCCAACTTGGACACCAAGCGGGCTAGAGCCCTGCTGACCAGACCTGCAAAGCCTCCTTGGGAAGCATTCTTAGCTGGGAACATGGCTCGGGTTAGAAGTGGCACTACGATGACCACAGTGGACCAAGCCATCTCCCGTGTCCTGTGACCTGGGGAGGTTGATGATCCCAGAGCCAGTCTGCCTTTCTGTCATGGTGCAAGGAAATTGAGGCAGCTTGAGTATGGGCGGTAAAGAAAATCCTGGACTACTGAATTGTACCCTCTTCTGTACCCTGCCTTTCTGTTCCCCAAAAGATGACCACACAGTGGCCTCAGACCTGGGCGTTGCAATAACACATACTGCCCGCTAGGATGATCCAGAGCTTCCTCCTGAGAATTTTGCTTCATAGTATCTGAACCTGTGAACTGTCTGGTAAAGGGCGGGCTACTGTCCAGAACACCTTATAGACCATTGCCACTATTCCCAAGCCCTCTCAGGCTCTAAGAAGCAGCAAAGGGACATGTCTGGTCCCAGGAGTTTCCTTAACTGGCTGGAAGGCTGCTCCCACCCCCATTCCCACCCCATGTCATGATTGTGAGTCGAGCCATATTGCATGACTCTGATGAGCTGAGTTACTCTTGTTCTCCCAGGCTGACTGCTCTCAGCTGGGCCTCACTCCACCGCAGTGTTATTTTCCTGGGGCTTCTAAAGGCCTCTTTCCTAGATGTTTCAAATACTTTTTAGAGTAATTTCGACTAAAGGTACTTTTTTTTTTTTTCACTAAACTTTAGGCCAGTACTGCCCAATACAGCTTTCTGTAGTGATAGACATATCTTGTGTTTGCCTGCCCATTACAGGAGCCACTGGCCACATGGGGTCACTGAAAGTGACTGATGTGACCAAGAATCTGAGCTTTGATTTTATTCCATTTTAATCCGTCTAAATGTAAATTTAGTCCCATTTGACAAGTCGTGTCTGCTGCATTATCAACTAGATCCTGTGCATGCACTCTCTGAGCGCAGCTGGCACGAGTAGCGAGGAGTTGTGCACTTAGAACGTGCGCTTGGGCAGGCCTTTCTAACCCTGTGATACATGTGACATTCGTGTTTCTGAGCCAGGTCCATGTGAAAGTTTCTGTAGAAAGGGGGCAAAGGCTGAACTGAGCCAGAAACTCCTGTGGATGGAAGCAGCGCACTTGTTACAGCAATGGGACTGTAAAAAGAAAAAGATGCTTCAGAGGCAACTGCAGCTAGTGACAGACATGGGAGCCCAGCTGGACTTGGACAAGGGATAGAGAAGAGAGGCAGAAGGAGATGCTAGCCCAGTGCAAGAAGCAGCAACGCAAGTTGGGTGGGGGGTGGAGGGTGGAGGGTGGCAGGGAGGGCTGATGAGTAAAGAGCAAGCTAAAATTTGCAAAGTGTTTGCACTTGACAAGTTAGAAACCACATATAGGAAGCAATTAAAAGGGCTTTCCCTGGAGGCAGAGGGGCTGAAAGCCTTCTTGAAGGAGGGAAAGGCAACTGCCTCCAGGCCTGCTGAGGTCCACAGAAGTCAGAAAGGAGACGGGACCAGCAGGGTCAGAACGTGGAGAGGCTGAGTTCCTGTGTATGCCAGGGAGGCATCTCACTGCAGATCCTGTCCAGAGCCCGGTCCCGAGAGCAGCCCCACAGCCCAGAGGACCCTCTGCATAGCTCACTATCAGGGCCATCCCATCTTGGTGAATGATATAGAGGTGGCTCCTGCTCCTTTAGAGACATGGGTGATCTATGCTATCCCCTAGAGGGGCAAGGCCCATGTTCCTGGAGAAACCCGTACCTTTGGCTAGCAGCCTTGCTGGTCAGAAGCAAAGATCATCTGAGCAGCAGGAGTCCAAAGCCACAGAGCAGCCCTTACTGGACATGGCTGGACACAAGCTGCCCCTCTAGGAGCCTCTGTGTCTTGGAAGGTGAGCATGGGGTAGGGACCACTAGGACAGGACAGCAGAAATTAGAAGCTGCTGTACCGATAACAGAAGGTAGAAACTGTGCTGGAGAGAGAAAAGAATGACATGAAAACCAGGCTCCTACAGCTGGAAGATAAGCTTCTGGCTAGGGAGAAAGAAGCAGACTCGAGAGAGAATAACAGGTTTGCCCTCTATCCATTCTTAAACAAGTGGAACTGAGTCATCTCAGTCCCTGATGACTTGATTGCATAACCCCCTTTCCTCCTAGCAGGCTGGTAGACTCGGCACCAGGAGAATACCACGTAGCCCAGGTGTGCCCAAGCTTACAAGCCCAGTCTGGCCTGTACTCGGGCCGTGGTGTTGCTAGGTGCTGTGTGAGTGCGAAAAGAGAAATTTTCCATACAGAAACCCCCAGAACTTCACCAAGAGGACTGCTGTGGCTTAGACTCAGGTTTTCACTATCTCTGTCGGCAGGAAATCTGTGCTTGTCTCACGGGGCCCACGAAAGACTGCCCTGAACCCCATTTCATTCCTTTGGGGTCTCTGAAGGTCTCTGCCTGCCAGCTCCAAGCACCTTCCTTTAGTCCCACTGTGTGTATTTATTGAAAGTGTCCTTGGCGCAGATCTACTGCTTCGTGAATTCTGTGAGAGCCCCAAGAACTGACTGGGACACTCGGATGTTGGCCGCAGAAGCCAATGCCTTCTAGAGAAAGCTGAGCTGAGAGGGAGTTCTTAATTCCACCAGCTGGGCAGGCTGCTTGAAAGGCCACAGGTGGAACTGGCCTTCTCGCTTGAGGACTTTGGCTGGCAAATGCTCTATCTCAAAAGCCTGGGATATAGGAAGGCCTTTCCCAATATTTTCCATAGATGGGCCCATGTCCCTGAGTGGCTTAAAACAACACAGATTTAATATCTTACAGTTCTAGACGCTACAGGTCAGAAATAGGTTAAAATTTAGCTAATTTCTTGACAGCTTAGTTGCATGTTAGCTAGAACTGAGAGCTAAATTGTACTCTAATCGAGGTGTCATCACGGTTGTGCCCCTTCCAAGGGGTTCTAAGGAGAACCCATGTACTTACTTTTTCCACCTTCTAGAAGCCACTCACATTTCTTGACTCGTGGCCTCTTCCACTTTTCAAAGCGTCCAATGGCTGGCTGAATCTAAGGCTGTGCCTCTTCTGCCTCTTTCATTTAAAAGGACCCTAGTCTGTACAATAGGCCCACTAGAATAGTCCAGAATAATCTCATTATCTCACAGTCAGCTGATCAGCAGACTTAATTTCATCTTCAACTGTAATTCCCCTTAGCCATGTAACATAATATTCACAATCGGGAATTAGAACATGAATAATGTTTTACCAACTGCCATCGAGTTAATTCTGACTCATATCCACCCCAAAGGGCAGAGTAAAACTGATCCCTAGGGTTTGTGAGGCTATAAATCTTGATAGAAGCAGAAAGCCCCATCGTTCTCCTTTAGAGCAGTGAGTGGGTGGGTCTTTTAGCTGCTGGCTTTCCAGTTAGCAACCTAGAGTGAAATGCAGATGAATACAATACCAACTGCACCACCATGGCTTCCCAGAACAGTCTTTAGGAGGTCATTAATCTGCCAACCACAGCAGTGATCTGGATGTTTTTTATCTCTGATACATTCATGATCACATATCTTTGGTGTATTTAGGTGTGTATTTTTTAAAATATTCTAATGTTATATGCAATAAAAAGTGTACTGCTATGATTTTATAAGAAATTGATCAGATCGTTTTACCAGCACCCAAAACAAGAAATAGAACCCTCCTGGATTCCCCACACATAGCCAGTATCCTGACTTCTAACTCCTTAATTTTGCCTGTTTTTGCACTTTATATAAAAGAAGCATACCATCCGTCCTTTCTTACCATATGTTGTTTGTGAGATTCTTCCATATTGTTGCTTAGAGCTATAGTTATTTCATTTGCACTTTATTTTTCATTCTCTTGCCTGCATTTTTCTACTGCTATGAAAGTTCTGGGTCAATGCAATATGTTTGTATGGAATGGAATTTTTTAGATTTTAAGATATAATAATGTTTACCTTTTTATTGACATAAGAAACAATGTGTCTTGTGCAAAACTCAACTACAACTCTTTTTTTAATGAAGTTTTTATTGTGAATTAAGGTTTACAGAGCAGATCATACTTTAACACTCTGCAATTCATACATATTTTGATGCCATTCATTCATTCCAGTCCCCTTAATGTGCCCTCCCTTAGTCCACGACTTCCCTGTTTTCTATGTCCTTTTCTCCTCCTTTCCTAGCCTTCTGTCTTTGGGTGAATGCTCCCCATCTCATTTTAACGGTTGACTTTTCTAACACAGTAGTGAGTTGAAGTCCAGACCCAAGGGAGCACGGTCTTAGGGGCCCTACCAGACGCTGTCTGACCAGTAAGCCTGGTTTCTTTTAGGATTTTGATTGACAGGTTCTTCTTCTCTTTCCAGGACTCTCTAGTGTGATTTTATGCAGAGCTGGTGGTGGTGGCGCCAGGTATCACCCCGTTCTTCTGGGCCCAGGATTGTGGAGACCGGTGTTCTCACTGTCCCTTCAACTAAGTGTTTTCCCTGTGTCTGTTTAACTGCCACCCCGCTGCACTGCTCTGGACAGGGAGAGATCAGTCCTTGCACCCTAGACGGCTGCTCAGAGACCTTTAAGACCGCTGCTACTTACCAGATTAGAATGTAGAGCACTGTCTTTGTGAACTATGATATGCTAATGGATCATTTTGTCCCCTGTAACTATTGTGATACCACTCCCCCAAAGCCCAGTACCTTATTCCTTCAGAGTATCTGCTTATATTTAAGAAGTTGTCATAATTTTGTCCTCTGTTCGCCCCACCACATTCATGGATATATTTGCAGTAAAAGTAAATATACAAATACTCTCTTTTAAACACACACACACACACACACACACACACACACACACACATATATATGTGTTTGTAAAAGTCTCCTATCTGTTCAGCCTGTGTGTATGTCCAAGTACTCACTTGTAGATTCCCCAATCCCCCACTGTTGTAGGACTTTGAATCTAACAGTGTTTGCGTCTGTAGTTTCTCACTCTTGCAAACTACCGGTGTACTCGCCTGCCTGCCTCCATCGTTTCTCCTGTGTGTTGCATTCCCCTCCGCCCAGGCTATCACTTGCCTGTGTTCTAGCCGCACCTCCCCACCCTCCTTTCCATCCTCTGCAACCATCAAAGAATGTTTTTATTTCCATAAGAAAACTTACTGTTGATTTTTATAGTGGTGGTCTCATACGATATCTGTCCTTTTTGTTTTTGACTAATTCCACTCGGCGTACTGTCCTCCGTGTCCATCCCTCTGTGAGGGCTTTGCAGGTGCATCGTTATTCTTCGACGTTGCATAGCATTTCATTGTGTGTTTATTGCACCCAAGTTTGTTCATCCATTCTTCCACTGCAGGGCATTTAGATTGTTCCTGTTTTTTGCTATTGTGAATAATGCTATGATGAACATGGGTCTGTATCTATTTATTTGTGTCATAGTTTTTATTTCTCGAAGACACATACCAAGTAGAGGGATTGATGTGTCATGGTATTTCTCTTCCCAACTTTCTCAGGGTGCACCATACTGCCTGCCACAGTGGCTGCACCATTTCCCAGTTCCTCCGGCAGTGTATGAAAGTGCCAGTCTTTCCACACCCTCACCATCATTTGTTGTTATCTGTTGTTGTTTTTTTAACCTTCCAGTTAATTTGGGGGGTGAGGTCGTATCTCATTTTGATGTGTATTTCTCTAATGGCTAATGATTAAGAGCATTTCTTCATATATTTTTGCCCCCCTGAATGTCTTCTTTGGTGAAGGATCTGTTCACATCCTTTGACCATTTTTTAAATTAGATTGCCTATCTCTTTCTGTTGAGATACTCAATTTTCTGTAAATTTTAGAGATGAGTCTCTTGTCCAGTATGTCATTGTCCAATATGAAATTCCACAGCCTTTGGCTGCTCTTTTGACTCTTGGTGGAATCTCTTGACACATACAATTGTCTACGTTTTCGGAGCCCCTAGTCATCCATTGTCTTCTGCTCTGAGTGTGTTCTCCATTACTTCTGTGAGGGCAGTTACATACTTGGCTTCACATAGTCTCTTAATTGTTCAGCAGATAGGATGAGCAATCTTCAGTGTATCTGCGCTCCAAGCAGCCAAAAGTAGAATTCCACCTCCACCTAACACAGTGTACACACCTAGAATCAGTCTGTTTCCCATACTAGAGCCAGAGTGACCATTTCAAATTTCATGTCCCATTTATTTGACAGCCCTACTCTAAACCCTTTGCTGCTTTTAAAGTTCCCATGACTTCTTTTTCTCTATTTTTCCCTTAGTGCCCCATGAGATCAAATGAAGTCAGATGAGACATACTTGTGCTTGATACTAGAACATAATGCATAAGATAAGCATGGCAAGGTTATATAGTACCTGGATTACTTAGATTGGGAAAATTAGAATCTAACAAGATGCCAGACAAAGACGTAGTTGGGGGGATAAATATCGACATGTGTTCAGGACAGAAAGTATGGGTTCAAAGCTCATTAGGGATTTTTTTGTTGGTAAAAATACTTGCCTGTCATAAATCACTTGTGTTGTCTTGGCAGAGATTCTTTAAGAATTGTTTGTCAGGAAATAATGTGGCCCAGGGTAGCCTTGGTCATGGAGTAGATAGTGACACCTGCCTTTCTCTGCTGAGGTATTCACTGTGCATCAGGCCGCTCCATAAATCAATATGTGTTTCTTCCTCAGTTTTTCCTTCCAGTGATGACCTTGGAGTATAGCAGGTGACAGTCTCACTAAAGAGGAAAATGTGTGCATATATTTTAAGCTCTGGTCATTCTTGTTTCTTAGATCCCTGCCGGGATTCACTAGCAGGGAATAGCTTTTGGAATGCCCCAAGGTCTCACATTCAGTATTACGCATTGATACCAACCATGGGCACATGGTTCCCAACTTACTTCTGATTGTCAATTGTGCTTGCAGAGCCGAGCTACAGAGGCTTTCTGAAGAAAACACATCGTTGACAAATGAATTGGGAAGGATTCAGCAAGAACTTAAAGTTGCAGAAAGAACAAATGATGTACAGAGGTAAAGGCTTGTCCAGGTTCAACTTAGGACCTTTGAGCTTGTGACCCAGTTTTCACATAGCAGAATGAGTGGTTTCCTCTCAGTAAAGTGAGTGTAGAAGTTACTGAGATAGAAAGTGGGGCGTATTCTCAAATCAACCTCACTTTCCAGAAAGCCAAGAGTGGATGAACCTAATTGGTCTCTGACCATGACATGACACATATGTAAAGGGCCCTGGCCTACCTCCACATGCAGGCAGCCCCTCTCATACCTGAATGCCTGGTCTCAGACGTAAAAGGTAGAACACGTATGTATGTGGCAGCATTGCCCACCCCACAGTGAGCAGCTGCTACACCCATCCTTCTTACCTCTGCCATCGTGGCATACCACCTTATTCCCTGTATGAAAGTACTCCGCATCACACCTGATGGTGAGGACAGGTGGACATAGTTTAGTACAGTGAAATGATCCTAGGGCCTTCCTAGACAAATACAATATCTATGTTCATAACTCAGTAATAATTTCAGGTGGACTTTTCACCACGGTTTATATTTGTATGTAGATATCGGCATTAGGGGTAGGTCTGGGCCCTAGGACACTGAGGTAGGAACAAGGGACAGGGAGTGGAGTGCTAACACTGGTCAGTGAGTTTTCACTGCTGTAGCCATATCCAAGGGCAGTCTGCCTTTTGATTTTTCTTCCAAATAAGAAGTTCAAGATAAAGTCAACTCTGACCTGCTGCGAGCATGGAGCATAGTTGATGGAGTAGCCATGACGGTCAGAATATGGATGGCAGGGGAAGGGACCAGCGGGGATTTGCATCATTACAGTTCTGAAATCCAGGAGGTCTTCCCTTGAAACCATTTTCTCCTAAGTTTACTACCAGACTCCATTCCCAGCAGATCGCAGTGAGGGTAAGATGGTTTGTGTTTGTGTTGCTGGGTGGCTAGTTCCATACTTTGCTAAATCCGTAGTAATTTGCTTGACTAAGGATTGCCAAGGAGAATGCTCCTTTTGTACAATCTGGCAAAATCTTGCAAGCGAAAACTAAACCCACTCTCATTGAGTCTGTAGAGGGTTTCTAAGACTGAATTGTTAAGGGGTGTGGGAGGCTATACCATTGACCTTGGCAGTTACCAGCACAAACCAAGGTGACACCTGGCTTTGGTTTCACCCTCCCTGCTGAAAATTTTCATTTCCGCCTCAAAAAGAGTCACCTGACGAATCCCATCTGACCCTAGACCAAGGATGGGACCAGCCTTGTTCTCATGTAAAATGCATTGGAAAGGGGATTATTGGAGATGCAGTTAGTTTAAAATTTGGCACCTTGTCTTTTGATCTCTCTTAAGTTCCATTTTTAATTTGTTCCAGTTTTTAATACTTTCTGCTTTCTTTTCTAAAGGTTCTTGTCTGTTTTACTTTGTTATTGTTAGTTGTTTCTGTTGTTTTTAAAGTATGTTTTCCTATAGATGAAGTCCAGAATAGGTGCATCTATACAGACCCTAACTGGATTAATGGTTCTTTGGGAGTTTCACACAGTTGGTTAGAAGGAAATGGGAAGCTAATAACGACGAGTACAAGAATGAAGAAAATGTTCCAAAACTGATTGTGGTGATGATTATACAATCTTGATATGATTGAACTATTGAATTGTATATATGTGAATTATGTATCAATAGAACTTTTTTAAAAATTAAAGAATCGCCTGAGAACTTTGCTAAAATATTGATTGTGATTCAGTATATTTAGGTCAAAAATTCAAATTATCAACAGGGGTTGGAACTGGAATGAATCGGTTTGAAGTCCTAAGGGTAAACTTTCCTAAATTCTTCTGGCTTTAGGAGCTTGGGATCAAGATTGAACCATCACCACTATTATCAATCATAGCAGTAGCAGTAGTGTAGAGGGATCTGGGCCGTAGAATATGAGGGGAGGTAGGGGTGGGCCTTTTTGTCCAAGCCATGGTGGACTGTTACTAGAAGAAGAAAACTCATTAATTGGCAATGATATTGTTAATTTTGCTTTTTCAACAGGAAAGAAATTGATATTTTAAAGAAAGAGAAATATCAGGCCTGCCTTGAAATGGAAATGATCAACAGTCAGGTTTAGTATTACCACCTGATGTGAAGCTAATGAACTTTTCTTTCTCTCTTTCTTTCTTTCTTTAAAAACTATTTTCGAATATTATAGAGGACTTTGTTCCTCAACGATTTCAGAATGCAGTAACTACCTCCCTTGTCAAAAATCAGAAAGTTCGTGTGGATACATTACTGCCGTCAGGGACACCCCATTTTGGTGCTGCCAGCCATCCTGATAATTCTTAGAATCACATGTGGCATTTATATCATGTCTTCTTGTCTCTTTCTCTCGGTCTATTCTTTATTTTGGAGACCATGGCACTTTTGAATATTACATGCAATTGTTTTGTTCCGTGTCTTGAAGTTTGGGTTTGTCTAGTCATTGATAATAATTAGATTGAGATGAGGCTTCTTTGGCAGAAGTACAAGAGTAAGAGTTGTGCAGTCATCAGCACCATCAATGTCAGAACTCTTCCTTCTTCCACTCATTGTTAGCTTCCCACTTCCCGCATCCTCCCTGCCATGCCCCTAGCCAACTATCACTCCAGTTACTGTCTCTAGAGATTTACATAGCCTGGATTTCATACACAGAAAATCACACAAAGCACAAACAATGACAAAGCAAAACAGAGAAAAACCTCAGCCAAAAGAAAATATAAAATGTTAGAAACTGCCACCAGTTAGAACCTCCTTGGGAATTCAGCCAGTCTCAGCCAGAATCTTAACAATGAGACACACTTTCACATAAACTAACAAGTACTAGCAGACCCCTTAGAATCCCCTTTTTTAATTTATCAGAAAACCACTATAACCAGAACACCACTTATGATTATTTCTGTCACCTAAATCCTACTCATGTATTCCTATCTCCTATTCCTTCTACCCAGTCAGCTCTATCATTTCTTCCTCATCTCAACAGAATACAATTTCCAGCCCCTATCTGAACTTTCTCCACTAACCCAAAGAGCAAGTCCTGTCCCTTCCTCCTCCACCTACTCACACACAATCCAGAACCTTACATACCATCTACAGTTGGATCACTATGCCATGCAAACAACAGTCAGCAGTAGTAACCACAAAAAAATCAAGATAAACAAAAGTCAACAACTGAAGATTACGCAACTTCATTGGAATACACAGAAAGTGAAGACCTTAAATTACCAGAAAGAGAATACAGGTGAATGATGTTTGTGACCATACAAGAGATTTGGGGATCAATTCTGAAAAAAGGAAGAAAGTGTGATACTAAAAACCTCACACCCCAAAGAAACCGAGAAACAAAACAATGAGATAACAGAATTAAAAAAACATTGTATGAGAACTGAGCAATACCGGTGTTCATCGCAGCACAGTTTACAATTGCAAGGAGTTGGAAACAACCCAAATTTCCATCAACAGATGAATGGATTAAAAACCTATGGTACAGATGTGCTTTACATAATTGATGTATGTATGGATTGTGCTAAGAGTTGTATGAGCCTCTAATAAAATGATTTAAATAAAAACTATGGTACATACATACACTGGAGTACTACACATCACTAAAAAGCAGTGATGAATGCATGAAGCACCTTGCCACATGGGAAAAACTGGAGAAAATGATGCTAAACAAAGTAAGCCAAGCACAAAACACAAATACAACATGAGTCCGCTGAGGTAAACTTAAAAAAAAATGCAAAAGAGACATAAGGAAAAAGCTACTGTATACAAACATTCCTGGGGTGAGGTCCAGGTAGTATGGCAGGGGCCAGACCAAATCCAGGGATACATATGGTAGACAATTAAAAAGGTTGGGGGGTGGGGGAAGAAAATGAAATAAATGGGTAGCTGGGGAACAGGGAACTAACCCATCCAAGGGGAGGGTCTTGTTCATATCGTCGCCGGGAAAGAAGGACCAGACTTCTACCCCATGCTCCAAGATGTGAATGCAACATACTGGCATGAAGCAAGGAACCAGTAGAAAGGTCTGAGAGGTTGGCCCCAATCCCAACTACATGGACAGCAGCCCTTGCCCCCAGAAGAAAGTACTTCAGAGGATAGCATTGAAGCTACAGCTCCGAGAGAGGGACATGTCTGATCAGAGCAAATCGAAGCAAATGAAGGGGGAGGAAGAGAGACTGGAGCACATCCTGGCCCACCAAGCCTTAAGGACAATATCCCCACTAAGAACAGCCAATGCACAGAGAGGACCATATGGCTGGTCCCACTATGAGACAGGACATCCCCCACTGACCCATAGCCCTATAGGGGACAACACTGGAGACACAGTGTGGGAATTAGACCGATCTGACCCCACCACACTGAGGCAAAACATGAAGGGCATGCAACAGAACAGCAAGGGGAGCAGAGCAAGGAAGTCCCGAGGCATTATCAAAAATAGACTTTGGGTTCAGAGCATGGCACCCCATCAGGCTCAATCAGCAAACACTCGCAAATGTCAACAAACAGACCTTGAACTATTGACAGGCTTTTCTTTTTTGTGTCATTTGTTTTTTGGTGGTGTTGTTTTGTTTTCTTTTGTTGCTTTGTTTTGTTCTGTCTTGTTTTTGTGTATATTATTATCTCTGCAGGTCTATCTAGATAAAATAGGTGGGATAAACAATCTGGAGGAGAAAACAATGGGACTGACAGTTCCGGGGGGACATGAGAGAGGGGAAGGTTGGGGGAAAAGAAGTGGTTAACAAACCAAGGGACAAGAGAACAACAAGTGATCCAAAATCAGTGGTGAGGAGCGTGTAAGAGGCCTGGTAGGGCTTGATCATGGGTAATGTAACCGAGAGGAATTACTGAAACCCTAATGAAGGCTGAACATGAAGAAGAGCAAAGTAAAAGGAAATAGAGGAAAGAACTGCAAGGCACATAGCATTTATAGAGCTCTAAATATAGGCATGTACATATGTAAATATATTTATATATGATGATGGAGGAATAGAACTATGCATATATTTATAGGTTTAGTATTAAAGTAGCAGATGGACATTTGGCCCCTACTCAAGTACTCTCTCAATGTAAGAACACTTGTTCTATTAAACTGGCATTCCATGATGCTCACCTTCCAGACACAATCACTGAAGGCAAATGTGGTGAAGAAAGTCAATGGTGTCGGCTATCAAAAGATATAGCATCTAGAGTCTTAAAGGTTTGAAGGTTAAACAAGTGGCCTTCTAGGCCAACCAAAGCCCACATGGAAGAAGCACACCAGCCTGTGTGATCATGAAGTGTCAAAGGGATCAGGTATCAGGCATCAAAGAACAAAAAATAATATCATTGTGAATGAGGGGAGTGCAGATTGGGGACCCAAAGCCCATCTGTAGGCAACTGGACACCCCCTTACAGAAGGGTCACGGGGAGGAGATGGGCCAGTCAGGGTGCAGTGTAGCAATGATGAACATACAACTTTCCTCTATTTCTTAAATGTTTCCTCCCCACCACTATCATGATCCCAATTCTATCTTACAAATCTGGCTAGACCGGAGGATGTACACTGGTACAGATAGGAACTGAAAACACAGGGAATCCAGGATAGATGAACCCTTCAGGACCAGTGGTGGGAGTGGCAATACTGGGAGGGTGGAGGGAAGGTGGGGGTAGAAAGAGAGAACCAATTACAATGATCTACATATAACCCCCTCCCTGGGGGATGTACAACTGAAAAGTGGGTGAAGAGAGACGTTGAACAGTGTAAGACATGACTAATAATAATTTATAAATTATTAAGTGTTCATGAGAAAGGGGGGCAGGGAGGGAGGGTAAAAAATGAGCTCATACCAAGGACTCAAGTAGAAAGCAATGTTTTGAGAATGATGAGGGCAACAAATGTACAAATGTGCTGACACAATGGATGTATGAATGGATTGTGATAAAAGTAGTATGAGCCCCCAATAAAATAATTACCCCCAAAAAAGAACTGAACAATAGAATGGAAGAAAATGAAAATTGAATCTATGAACTTGAAGACAACCATGCAGACTTCAGCAAATGAGAGAAACAAAAAAGTAAAATAATCTGAAGTAAACCTGAGGATGATGTGAGAAACCATGAACAGAAGTAATGAATGTCTTGTTTGGAATACTGGAACGGGAAGAAACAAACAAATCTACATATAAATTAGTAAGAGAATTTGTGGAGGAAATTTTCCCCAGTACTATAAAGGAGGAGATAATATCCATTCAGGAGACAGAGAGAACTCCAAGGAGGTTAGACCCGGGGGGTGGGGGTAGGGGACATGTATAGGAGGGCATCAGGACATATGATAGTCAAAATATTCAACTTCAAGGAAAAGGAGAGAATCTTGAGAGCAGCTAGAGAGGGAAAAAGTCACCTTCAGAGGTAATCAGATTGGAATAAGCTCAGAGCTCTCAGCAGAAAATATGCAGGAAATAAGAAAATGGAGCAACATAGATCAAACTTTCAAAGTAAAAACCTGCCAACCAAAATCCTGTATCCAGCAAAGCGATATATCACATATAAAGAAGAAATAAAGGTATTCCCAAACAAGGAAATAGTTAGAGAATTCATAAAAACAAAACCAGCATTGCCGAAAACACTAACCATATCTCTATGGTCAGAAAATCAACAGCACAAAAACATTATGAGATCGCCACAGTCCGTGCTACTATCCAGAAGTCAACACACTAAAACAACACCCAAAACAGTAGATCTAGACGGGAAACAAGGACATGAATAGATTCCTCCCTCCCAAACACAGATAATACAATATGATAGTAACTCACCTGCATTTGGAATTAATACCAATGAAAATCAATGGGCTAACTACCCCAGTCAAAAGACAGAGTAGCAGACTGGATTAGGAAACAAGATCCATCAATCTGCTGCCTTCAAGAAACACACCTCAAACTCACAGACAAAAACAGACTGAGAGTCAAAAGATGGAGAAAAATTTACTAAACCAATGACAATGAAAGGAAGACCTCACACAAATAGAAAACTACAAGCCAATATCTCTCATGAACATAGATTCTCAACAAAATCCTGGCCAGTAGAATTCAACAACATATCAAAATAATAATAATACTTCATGCCCAAATGGGATTCATACCACCATATAAACAAAATATAGAAGAACCAGATGATCATATTGATGGATGTAGAAAAAGCATTTGACAATATCCAACACCCATTCCTAATAAAAACAATAATTAAATATAAGGAAATTCTTCAATATACTAAAGTCCATATCTTAATATCCAACAGCCAGTATCATACTGGATGGAGAAAAGCAGAAATCATTGCAATTGAAAATGGGAACCAGACAATGATGCCCATTATCCCCACTTTTATTCAGCATTGTGCTAGATCCTAGCCAGAATCAAAAGGCAACAAGAGATTAAGGGAGTGCAATTGGGCAAAGAGAAATTAAGCTCTAGTTATTTGCAGATGGTATGATTTTATAGAGAGAGAAAAACCCAAGGTCTCCACAAAACCCTGTTGGAAATAATTGGAGCTTGTTTCAAATAAGCACCCATCTAAGTGAGATGTCAGTAAACTCACCTGGAAGAAGCACACGATCATCGATGATCCAAGGATTATCAGTTATATAAACCAGATCTGAAGAAGGGAGTGCTGTCAGAGCTGAAATTTGTGACATTCTGGTGTTCACAAAGCTATGGCTGACAGTGGGAGCCCAAAATACATGTTCAGGTTCTCCACAGGGAATAAGCCTCCAGTGGCCCCCCTCTGACTATCACTGAGAGATAGGAATAACCTGGTTATCAGGCAGCTGGTATTAGAAAGACGATTATAGTAAATTAAAATGATAAATAGGGCTTGAATGGTTAAAATCTTGTTATTTGAGCTCCCTTTAGATACACTTTGACTTTTATCTAGTTTTTAATATTTTCTGGGTTTTGCTGTTGTTTTCTAGATTAGGTCTTATCTCTGCTGTATTTTGTTATTTTGGTACCTTTCTTGATTCTCTGTTATGTATCTTTCTGTGTTTGGGGGTTTATCAAACCCAGATTGGGTGAATCTGTAGAGGTAATAACTGGAGTAAGAGTTCTTGGGGTGTATTGATGGGGAGGAAAGAGGTAATGGGGAGCTGACATCACGTAGTATGAAAAGGAAGAAATTGATTATATGCAGTAATTGCACAACGCTGCTTGATCTGATAGAGCTATTGGTATGATGTCTGGATTATGCCCTAATAAAATGATCTGGGAAAAACATAAATTTTAAAAAATCAATTTTCATTTACATCAGGGCTATCACATTTTTAACAAAACTCAAGTGAATATTCCCAAATTAATTAAGTTTTCCCACAAGTTTACAGGAATGCTGCTGCTCCACATAACACAATACTTTTTAGCGTTTTAATGAAGGTCGGGAAGACCTCAAAGATGAATTCAAGGCAAGTCACCTCAGAAGGCTTTGGAGACTCTCTTTCTGGGTTTCAAAGGAATCCTCTTTATATTTTCTCAAGGATGATCACAGAGACTTCTCAGGAAGACATCTGAAGAGAATGGAAAGCTGCGCTGGGGAGGAGGAAGAAGGACAGGAAAATGTACCACGGCGTGTGTTCTGTTACGGCGCCATACCTGCTCCTCCTGGAGGGTAGCAAGGACTGTCTGACGAGCTCCTCATTGGGAACGACCCATCCACCTGACGCAGCCTTATCTGCCTTCCACACTGCTCTGTGTTCCCAAGCTCAGAGGACATTTAAAACGAACATGATTTGCATCCCTTGAACATGACAAAACTCCCATTTGACATGACATAAATTGAAGAGTGAGAATTCTTTGGGAAATGAATAGAAAGATGAAAACACTTCAGAAGCATATAGGCATAGATAAAGATATGACATGAAACAGTAGCTTCATATTTTGATAGTTTTGTTTAATTAAGGTTTCTTTTTTTTAATCCTTTTATTGGGGGCTCATACAACTTATCACATTCCATACATACATTCATTGTGTCAAGCACATTCATACATATGTTTCCATAATCATTTTTAACAAGTTTCTATTATACAATGCTTTTATACTTACCCTTGTGTGTGCGTATTAAACCTACAAGATAAAAATGATATGATTCTGCTCATTGCTGAACCATAGGTATTCACACCAACGTTGGAATACCTTGGAACTGTGGTTGATCTCTCCCCTGAAAACTAATTGTTGTGAGAAAAAAAGAAAGGCAATCCAACAAAAATGTAATTTGATTCTTTTAAATTGTAATTTATTGAAAGATGCTCCTGACCAGTGGTTGACAGTAACTGAAATCTCTATGGTGAAAAACTGAGAAATTTTCTAGCAACTGTTGGAACACACGGCCATTTGTGTATACACCAAGAGGACATCTGTCAGACACTCTAATTTCCTGGCCCAGTGGTACTGAGAATATCAACAACTTACTGCCAGATAGATTTGGATATCAGGGACAGGTCAGAGGTCCTTTTGAAGAGATTCATATGCTTTAAGTTTCTTCCTCCCCCCCCCCCTTAACACGATGTTTTAAATAACTTAGATAATAGTGGGAGGCCTTCAGAACAGTGGTTTGAATGTTCTTAATGGTCTAGATGTATTCTCACTTCTTCTCAGGAATAAAGCAGAGTTCTCAACTTCAGCATCATTGCTGTGTGAGACTGGATAAGTCTGTATAGGGGCTGTCCTATACACTGTAGGATATTTAGTAGCATTTCTACATGTCAGTAGCCACCCCTACCTACCCCAATTATGACAATGAAAAATGCCTCCAGATGTTGCCACGTCCCACAGTGAGACAAAATTACCCCTCATTAACCACTGAAAGGATCTGCTGGGGCTTCGTTTTTGTTTTCAATCATTGTTTTACCCTTTTTTGCTCTAGAGTCAGAAATACAAGGATCAGTTATCTCAGCTCAACCATAGGATCCTTCACCTGGGTGAGGAGGCCTTTGTCCACAAGGCTCAAAATGAGAAAAACCAAGTACCCGTTCAGTTGCTGACACTGAAGATGGATCGGGCTGGTCACCAGGTGAAAGAGCAGGTGAGTGGGCAGTGCAGAGTGGGAATATGAGAGCAACAACTTAAAGATATGGAGACATACACTGCCCCACACATAGCCAGGAAGCCTGGGGGAAAAGAACATGGAATATCATAGTTTTTTATAAATCTGCTTTATTTAGAAGAGTAGCATAAAGGAATTAAATCTTAAAAAGAGAGTAAATTCCTACAACCTTTCTGAAAAGACAAGTTGAAAATATAGATAGCAAGAGCCTCAAGAATCTCATTATAAGAAGTGAAACTTCACTGTTTGCAAATAATATGATTTTATATATTGAGAATCCTAAAGGGTCCACAAGAGACTAGCTGGAAGTCATAGAGGAGTTTAGTAGAGTAGCAGTATACAAGAGTAACAATTGACTTCTTCTATACCAGGGATGGGGGTACAGAAAAAGATACCAAGGAATCAGTATCCTTTGCAAAAGCTGAAATACCTGGGAATAAACTTAACCAAAAACCAAGACTTGTACGAAGAAAACTATAGAACATTACTATAAGAAGCCAACCGGGATCTACACAAATGGAAGCATATTCCGTGTTTGTGGATCAGAAGACTCAGTATTGTGAGAATGTTGATACTATCTAAAACAATCTACAAATAAAATGCATTGCCGATCCAAATTCTAACATCATTCTTCAAAGAAATGGAAACACTGATTATTAACTCCATATAAAAAGGGAAGAAACCCAGGATAAGCAAAGAACTCCCCAAGAAAAAGAACAAAGCAGGTGATCTCACATTACTTGACCCCAAAACCTACTTATACAGCCACAGTTGTCAAAACAGTCTGATACTGGTATACTGATACATGCTCCCTGTCACTAGCCACCCAGGAAATGCGAGTCAAAATGACCATAAGATCCCACCTAATGCCCATAACTAGCCCAATTAAAAAAAACCAGAATGTGAAAGGGAGGATAGGGCGGAGGTAGGGGGAGGAATGAGGAGCTGATGCCAAGGGCTCAAGTAGAAAGAAAATATTTTGAAAATGATGATGGCAACAAATGAACAAATGTGCTTGACACAATGGAAGGATTACAATAAGTTGTACAAGTCCCCAATAAAATGATTTTTCAAAAGAAACAGAACAACAAATGTTGGAGAGTGTGTGGTGAGATAGGAACTCTTATCCCCTGCTGGTGGACTGGTAAATATGTACAGGCACTCTGGAAGGCAGTATGGCGATACCTAAAACAGATGGCAACTGAACTACCATATGATCCAGCAATACCATTGCTGGTATGTACCCCAAAGAAATAAGAAGCAGATCACGGACAGATGTTTCCCTCCCCTATGGTCATCACAGCAGAGTTCATAGTAGCAAAAAGCTGGTGGGTGGGCAGGAAGAAGCTGGAAACAGCCTACATTACCATCAGTACAAGAGTGGATAAAAACTCTGGTACATACATACAATGGAATACATCCCTAAAAACAGCAATGAAACACCTCAAGTTGTAGAGGCATCTGGAAGATATTATGCTGAGTGAAGCTAGTCAAGCACAGAAGGATAAACACTGTGTGAGTCCACGATAATAGGAACATGCAGCAGAACGGGCACAAGTTCAAGTGTGCAGGCCATCCAGTCGTCTGGCTGGGGACCAGGCAGGCCGCTAAAGAGCCACACATCATCTGCTCAAAGTAAGTATCATGTAGGTCACTTGGCCGAAGGTCACCTCATGAGAGCTGGAATCAGATGGATGGGGTGGGGTTGATGCTGGTCCCTGAGAGGTAGCCATGTGGATTTGGGGTGAGGTCTCCCAGAGAGGGAATCAGCCCTGTCAGAGGAATGGGGCTTACTGATGCGAGGGGCAGCACAGGAAAGAAGAAAGGCAATGGTCAAATTTGGGGGAACATAGGTGCATGCCTGTTGAGGGGAGAAGAGGGAGGGCTGACATTGTGGGGGGAGGGGTGTCCAGTGAGGTTGCTCTTGGGAGGACCTGATGCAGAGGGGTTAAGTGGAGAGCAAATGCTTTGAGAGTGATTAGGGCAAAGAATGTATGGATGTGCTTTATACAATTGATGTATGTATATGTATGGATTGTGATAAGAGTTGTATGAGCCCCTAATAAATTGTTTAAAAAATAATAATAAATTTTTTTTAAGTTGTATGAGCCCCTAATAAAATGATTTTTTAAAATACTGTAAAAAAAGAAACCAAACTTGACCAACAGTTACCATGGGTGAAGGGGAAAGATCTGTTGCTTTGGGAGCATTGAGTTTCTGTCACTGTGGTCGATAGTTTGAAAAAGGATAACAATGATAGTTGTACAACATGAAGAATATTATTGAGCCTCTTCTCTCTCTGAATTATACAACTAGAAGTTGTGCAATTGGAAAATATTTCTGTATATTTGTGCCACAGTTAGAAAAAAATAAGTACATGAATTACAATGAGTACAAGGAAGAAGAAAAAGGTTTTGAATTAAATATTGTAACAATTGGACAACTTTTCTTGATCTGATTGAATTGTATGACGTGGGTGAAGTGCTAATACAACTGTTTTAAAAGATGTGATGCAAAACAATAATATGGATTATTCGGGAGAACATGATGCTGAGTGAAATTAGTCAATCACAAGAGACAGATATTGTATGAGACCACTACTGCAAACGGTTTTCATATTGAAAAATAAATAACGAGATAGAAAGAAACTCCATGTGGTTACAGATCAGATCAGGTTTTCTGGGATGTTAGAATTACAGAGTCAGATCATGATCAAGAAAGCCCCATGGAGCACTTCGACTCTGACAAATACATGTGTTGCCGTGAGTTAGAACTAACTCCACAGCATCAGTTTTCGTTATTAACTGCTGTCTCTTGTTCCCATTCAGGATGACGCTTAGGGTTGCCCGTAGGCATGCCCTGTACCCAAGATTAAAGTTTCATGCAGAATAATTTCACTGCCCTTAAAATTCTCTGCTCCACCTGTTTGTTCCTCTATTGTTCCTTGAACTCCTGCTAGTCGCTGACCTTGTTTCTGTCTCTTTAATTTTGCTTTATAATTGGAATCATGCATTATGTAGCTTTTTCAGACTGGTTTCTTGTACTTAATAAGTACTTAAGTTTCCTCCATATTTTTTTCATGGCTTGATGGCTCATTTATTTTTTTTGCTAGATAATATTTCCATGATACAGATATGCTCGTTTGTTTAGCCATTGACCTGTTGAAGGACCTCTTGATTACTTCCAGTTTGGGGCAATAATGAATAAAATTACGATAAATATTTGTATGCAAGCTTTTATGTGGATACAGATTTTCAACTCATTTGAGTAAATACCTAGGAACACAACTGCTAAAACATATGACAGGCCTTTGGAATAGTGGTTACATTACCAGATAAGTATTGGACTGCTGACAGCGAGATTGACAGTTCAAATCCACCAGATGATCCGAGGGAAAAAGATAAGCCTATCTATTCCCATAAAGAAATCCTGTCAGAAACTCTATAGAGGGACGCTGTGAGTCAAATTGGCTTGATGGCATTGTTTTTGCTTTTTTGTAAGCCTATGTAAGAAACTGCCACTGTCGGATTCCTATGCAAAACACTACGCCCTGCGCCACACCTATACTCCTGACAGAGCTTGTTAGCATCCCATGTTCAGACAGAGGCTCGTAGCTAGTAACTTGTAGATGTGTACATTTCGCCCAAATACCATTTTAAATGTCTTGAAGTTAGTTCTTTTAAAACATAATTTTTTGATTGGTAACCTCCTTTTGTCAGGAAATACATGAAAAACAACTTAATACCACAGAAAAGCAAGTGGATAAAGTGGAAATGATCTTAAAGAATATGGAAATGCTTCTACAAGAAAAAGTAGATGAGCAGAAGGACCAGGTGAGTGATAAGTTCTTGTCATTTCCTCACAAACATCTTATATCTGCACACTTCTACCTCCTGGGTATTCACACAGCTGGTGTAGTAAGAGACTGTCTGGTCACAGACTCCGAGAGGCCATGTTCATTAGTTACCCCTCAGACTGAGCCTCTGTCAACACCTTATTCTTGAACATAAAGTAATTTGCCACAGGATTCATAATTGATAGCAGTCAATAAAAGATTCTATTATATATATATATATAACTAGCTTGTTTATTGACTTATTTTCTTTTGGGTATCATTTTAAGGTTTCTTTTTTGAGATGGCCACATAACCTCAGGAAGGTTATGGATTTATTCATGCATCCTTCATTCAGCACATTGCCTACTGAGCACCTACTGTGTAGGAAAGCATTTTTCTAGGTAGACCTGAGATAAATAAGCCCTCATGGAACTTAAATTCTAGAGCTGATGAGAGCTATTAATAAGATTGTAGTTGGCCAAGGGCTTTGAAGAAAACACATTTTCCTGGACTGTAGAGTCAGGGTGTTAGGGGAGACTATACTGCACAGATAAGGTATCTGAGCAGCCCCTTAATCATGACCTAACATATATGAGTGGGTAAAAAAGAAAAACAGGAAAACTCCACTCTGTGGAGCTTTCATAGGATGCATTGTTCCTACTAGCTGAGCATCGAGCAACTTGTTCTGAGTTAGTGCACCCAGCGGCGTCGCCTGGGAAGGTTCTCTGGTCACAGTGAATTTTTTCATAAAAGCAGTTTTGCTCACACCTTGTTTTTTTGTGATGGCTCATTTAAGAGAACTGCGTGTGGCTGTGAAAGTTTGCTTTCTGCTCCAGAAAAATGTCACAGAAACTGTTGTGATGTTGAATACAACTTACAAGGATAGCACTCTGAAAAAAACTCAAGTGTACCAGTAGTTTTCTTATTTCCAAAAAGGTAAAATGTCGATCGATAACAAACCTTATTCTGGATGTCCATCAACTTTCCAAAGAGACAAAAATGTCCAAAAAATTCATCCACTTTTGCTTGAAGACCAATGATGGACCATTAAAAAGATGGGGAAGTTATCTGGACTATCTTGGAGCTTAGTTCAGTGAAGTTTAACAGAAGATTTGTGACAGGCCACCAAGAAGGAGTGTCAACTGGAAACAAGTCATTCTTGGAAAGAACAACTCTGAAGTGATCCAGACTTTTCTCAAGGTCATTACTGGTGACAAGCAAACTTCAGTCAAGCCAGGGGAAGACACCATCATCACCTTGCCCAAGAAAAACTCGTCAAGTGAAATTAAAGATCAAGATTATGCTCATTTGATTTTTTTGATGTCCATAATATAGTGCATTTAGAGTTCCTTCCACTAGGTCAGACTGTTAATCAAACTTTCTATTTAGAGGTTTTGAAAATATTGTGTAACAATGTGCAACAAAAAAGACCTGATTTGTGGCAGATGGGGGACTGGTTTTACCATCATGACAATGCAACTGCTCACATGCCATCTCAGTGTGCCAATTTTTGACAAGAAACAGCATGCCTCTCTTGTCCCATGCACCTTACCTGACTTCACTCCATGCAACTTCTTTGTGTTTCCACCAATGCAGAGGAACATGAAAGGACAGCTAGTTGATGATATAGAAGAGATGAAGCAAAAAAATGAGAGAGGTGCTGTCAGCCGTCCAAACAGCTGAATTTGAAAAAAAAACAATGTTTCCAAGAATGGAAGCGCAGAATTGACAAATGTATTAGGTGTAATGGAGAGTACTTTGAAGGTGATAAGGTTGTTTTGTAAAAAAAATTTAAATACAAAGCTTTGAAACAAAATTCCAGGTTTTGGGGGTACCCCATCGTATACCTCAAGTAGAAAACAGATTAGCATTGGGGGAAGCATGTTGCTCACTGGTGGAATATCACATGTGTTGTACTTGAGAATCCTTCCTGACAGGTGCTAAATACCGGTAACATTTCCTGATCACCAGACAGCCATAAATAGGCACCCACACACTTACACTTCCCTGTTCGTGGTTGTGGGAAAATAGTCTCGGCCCTGTAAAAGGTTTTGCTCTACCGAGTGCCAGGCACCATGCCTGTCACTGTTCTACTGTTCCTTTACTTCCTCCTGCCCCTCCCCTACTCCTCTTAAGTCCCCTTTCTCCTCTTCTTTCCATCCTGCCTTGCTCTTTTTTATTCCCCCACTCACTGGGAGCCCTCCTTGCCATAAGTATGTAAGCCCATTGTAAAGAAGCCTGGCCCTCTGGCCTAGCCCTCAGCCCTCCTCTCTGCTCTTTAAATGCCCTTCAAAGACTCTGTGCTCACAACCCTGCTTCTCTCCCTTCCATGCTCCTCTCATGGCTCAGCCACTGTTCGTCCCCCCTGCCTGGGTCTACACCTAATTCGCAGCTCAGCTTTCAGAATGGATATAGACTCCAAGCACTCGTACCCCACTGATCTCACTCTGGTCCACACCCCCTCACTTTATGCCCTCTCTCTGGCCTTCCTGGTTCTGCCTTGCATACCGGCCTTGATTTCTTCTTAGCACAGGCGCTGCAATACCTCTGAGATCTCAGCTCGCCGCGCCTCACACCTTCCCATCTTCTTCAAAGTAAAAGTCAACCTTGTCACGGTGTCCTTTAAGGCTCTCTTAGATTTAGTGTCCACTCCTGCCCTGACTTCCTGTCTATGTTTCCTCAGGAGCACACACCTTCAGCTATGGTGGCTGCCTGCTGCTACCTAGTCACCCGAGGCCCTGACCAGCTGCAAGGTCTTTGTAATCTCTCTTCTTGCTACCTGGTGTTCACATAGCCCCTAGATTCCTAAACTTACTTGGCCTACCACCCCTTTTTACAGGAAAAAAAAATCACTCATTGTCCACCTGACCATTAAAATCTTTTGTACTATTGCCCTTAATTCAGGATACGGTTTGGGTGTCTGCTTGTGTAGCGCCCCTGGATGCTTTGAGGCCCAGACATCATCACTGGACTGTTTCACTGCTACCCAACGGGCAGTACCGCCCCCTTTGGGAAATACTGGGATAGTCTCTGGACTCTCATTTTACTCAGAACTCCGTTCACATGTCATCTTACAGGAACAGCCTCGGGGTTTCTGTAGACAAGCAAAACCAGTAAAACATGTATGTAAATATATTGAGAAAATTGTACTTCGTGACTCACACACATGGGGGGGGGTAGCACGTCCCATATCCGTGGGTCCAGTGGCAACTTGGAGACCTCTGCTGGTTCATGGGGTAGCAGAGGAACAGATGTCTGCAGGTTTATGAACTAGAACTGCAGGCCAGGCGTTAAGCAAAAACATAACAAAGAATCGAGACGGCTAACCACGATGACAAAATACAACAGAAATAAACCCCCATAGTTTTAACTGTTCGAGATTTTAGCTATTCAAGTCAGAGTTATCATTTTAATTTCCTATAGTCATCTTCAGTACTCTCATCTGGTAACCAGGTTCTTCCCATTCCTCAGTTTCATCGGAAAATCACTGGAGACTTATTCGCTGAGTAGCTCCTGCAAATGTATTTTGGCCTTCCGCTCTCATCCATTCCCTTCTGAAAACCAGAATCTCGCCTGCTAAGCTTTGATACTATTCCCTTCTTCCGATTTGGATTATATAATTTACAATCCATGGATAACAGATGTTGGTGTGCTTCTTCCATGTGGATTAGTTGACATCTCACTTAGATGGCTGCTTGTTTGGAAACAAGCCTTTAAGATCCCAGATGCTGTTCTGTCTGATTAGTGGGGCACCATCTAATTTCTTCACCAATGCTACCCTTAAGGGACCTGATCTCATTCAAGAACTTTTTGAAGCCCCCTTGTATTCTTGACCTTGATAGCTAAAGGTACACTGCTTCTGACAGGTATCAAGAAAAAGACATTGATTAAAGCAATAGCTATGTGCTGTCTTCCAGGAAATGTACTAATGTGCTCAAGCAGTGAAACCACATCTGGATTAGCAGTTACAATCAGAGCCACCACTGGTTAAGTTTATATCAATTCACTGTCACTCTCTTAAGAGCCTTTTTTTTTTTTTTTTTTGCACAAGACAGATAGGTAAGTTGAATGAGATTGTGGTGGAAATCATCCCCCTCCATTCTTCAAGTCTTTATGGTGACATTAATCTCTGCAGGTTCTCCAGCAATGTAATACTGCTTTTGGTCTAATATTTCTTTGAGGAAAGTTCTAATGGCTTCCACTTGGCCTTTCTTACTGTAATAACCCTTTCTCCATGTGTCAGGGATCCAAAATTCTGCCAATTGCATATTCTGGACCTGGAGAGATTATTACAGGATTATTTCAGAGACCACTGTACCCACTGTTGGATAGGCATGAGCTGACATTTGGGCCTCCTAGAATGAGTGTCAGTTTAGTGCCATAGGGATCCTTTGAGAAATATTAACTATCTATATTCTGACAGTGTAGTGGATTTCTACCTCAGAGGATTCATAGGAGTTGTGGGCCTATACACTTGCTCATCTTGGAATTGATAGAGCCCTCTAAGCATCCCCTGCATGTGTGGGTATGTCCATCTTGATAAATCTACTCTAACATTCCAATTTACTTCAGCTTTTAGATCCCTTTTCCAGTATATAAAAGCAATTCAACTTCATTCAGTATAGGCCACTTCATAGTCCTCATTGTCGTCCCGCAACAATGTAACTACTAGGTACTTTTCTGACGCCGTGAGCTGAAACATCGAATGAAGACTTGCCACTTGGCAGGCTCATAGCACTACACTCAGACTGACACAGTTCCCACACCTAATCCCGAGGCCTTTGTTTCTCCTTGTGTTCAGTAGGAAAAGCAAGCAGTCTCTGTCTGGAGTATGCCATACCTCCTCCTGGGCCACACTTTATGCCTCAAAGAAGTCGTGTCACGGGACAGTGGACTTCACACTAGTTATTGTTCTAAAAGCAAAAAGTGCATCTTGCAAAGCATTTGCCTCATACAAAGATTCCTGGGACACAGCTGTGGGACTATGGTCAGATGAGGATAAGAGGGCTGATTTTACTCTCGAAGGTGATTCAGGCAAAGAAGGTGGGTTAATCCCTTCAGATGGGGGCAGGAGGCTGGTCCTTCTGAAAATAAAAAAAGGTAATTCAACAATAAGGGCTCCATGTCCCTAGCTTGATCCTTTTATTGTCCACATTTTCCCATCTCAATTTTCAGGATCTCACATCTTCCCCGTCAAACCTTTCAACATAAGGGATTCAGTTGATGGTGTAATTAGCTATTCTTCAGCTAGGACTCAGGAATGATGGTGGTGTGTGGGTTACAAACTGGACTGTTAGCTAAAGGTCAGCGATTTTAAAAGCACCAGCCACGCCCCAGGTAAAAGATGAAGTTTGTGCTCCGATAAATATTTATAGCCCCCAGAGCCCTCGAGGACATTCGATTTTGGCTTATGCAGTCACTGTGCATTGCAGCCAACTCAGTGGTAGTGAGGATAAGACTCTGGATGGGTTTTCAGCAATCTCAACACTGCTACAAGAAATAAGACTTTATTTCAAGACCCAAATAGCAACTTTCAGGTCCTTTATGTACTGCTTGAGCCAGGACTTTGAAGCTCTGGACTCATCATTTTCTCTTTCCGCGTTGTGTATCTGAAAGCTGAACCAGCCAGCTTCACTATGCTTGTGGGTGTAACAAAAATGTTGAAAGATAATAATGAAATAGTAGTCACTCACAGCATTGTCTCTCACAGATGTTTGATCTAATGGTGGGGATATTATGCTTGTCTTTATTGCCACCTCATGCCATGGATTACTATGCCTCTTTACTATTGGAAGTCGAGCAATTAGTACTTTTAAATCCAGCCAGACTTGAGAATAAGTTCAGAAAGCATGCTGTAGTGGAGTTAACAAACCCAGGGACAAGAGAACAACAAGTGCTCCAAAATCAGTGACGAGGATGGTGTAAGAGGCCTAGTAGGGCTTGATCAAGGACAATGTAACTGAGAGGAATTACTGAAACTCAAATGAAGGCTGAGCATGATAGTGGGACAAGAGAAAAGTAAATGGAAATAGAGGAAAGAACTACAAGGCAAAGGGCATTTATAGAGGTCTAAGTACAGGTGTGTACATATGTAAATATATTTATATATGATGATGGGGAAATAGATCTATGTGCATATAGTTATAGATTTAGTATTAAGGTAGCAGATGGACATTGGGCCTCCACTCAAGTACTCCCTCAATGTCAGAACACTTTGTTCTATTAAGCTGGTATTCCATGAAGCTCACCTTCCTGACATGATCGCTGAAGACAAATGGGTACATAAGCAAATGTGGTGAAGAAAGCTGATGGTGCCCAGCTATCAAAAGATATAGCATCTGGGGTCTTAAAGGCTTGAAGGTAAACAATTGGCCATCTAGCTCAGAAGCAACAAAACCCACATAGAGAAAGCACAACAACCTGTGTGATCATGAGGTGTCGAAGGGATCAGATATCAGGCATCAAAGAACAAAAAATCCTATCATGGTGAATGAGGGGAAGTGCAGAGTAGGGACACAAAGCCCATCTTTAGGCAACTGGAGATCCCCTCACAGAAGGATCATGGGGAGGAGACAAGCCAGTCAGGGTGCAGTGTAGCAATGATGAAACATACAACTTTCCTCTAGTTCTTAAATGCTTCCTCTCCCTCCCCCGCCATCATGATCCCAATGCTACCTTACAAATCTGGCCAGAGGATGTAGACTGATACAGATAGGAAATGGAAACACAGGGAATCCAGGATGGATGAACTCCTCAGGACCAGTGGTGATACCGGGAGTGTCAAGGGAATGTAGAATAGAAAGGGGGAACCAGTCACAAGGATTTACATAAAACCCCCTCCCTGGGGGACAGACAACAGAAAAGTGGGTGAAGGAAGATGTCGGACAGTGTAAGACATGACAAAATAACAATTTATAAATTATCAAAGGTTCATAAGAGAGGGGGTCTGGGGAGAGGGGGGAAACAAGGAACTGATGCCAAGGGCTCAAGTAGAAAGCAAATGTTTGAGAATGATGATGGCAACAGATGTACAAATGTGCTTGACACAATGGATGATTGTGTGGATTGTGATAAGAGATGTAAGAGTTCCCAAGGAAAGTATATAACTAAAAAAGAAAGAAAGCATTCTGTGTTGGGCCGGGTTGACTAGAGAAACAAATCCAGAGATACTCATATATGTATAAGAAAAAGTTTTATCTCAAGAAGTAATTATGGATCAATAAAACATTCCATCCCAGTCCAGCTCTTCAGTCTATAAGTCGCTCTTCAGACTCATTAAGTCACATGCAATGATGCAGAATGCAGGACAATCACAGGCCAGTGGGTGTAGTTATGTGGATCCAACTGACCGTATCGTAGTGCTTGCAGCAGCCAGGAAAGTGAAGGCACAGAGAGTGGGGGAGGTGCCCAGGACCCTGCTTATGAGAAAGTCTCGCCCACAGAGAGTCACCATCAGGGTGTGACCTGATTGACAGACTAAACTCTACCCTTACACTTTCATATATCTTCAAGTTGACATGAAATGATGTAACTACCACTTATTCTTTGAGTTTTGTTCTTCTAGAATCACTCTTGGTGCCAAATAGCTAAGTCTGAGTTCTCGAGAGGGGTGCATCAGTGAGATGCACACATACATACATATAAAGAGATTTGCTGCACGGTAGGGGTTTATGCAGTTGTAGAGGTTGGCAAGTCCCAAACCTACCGTATGTGTCCAGTGGAAGCTAAGGATTTCTGATGACTTGTGGGGTTGTAGGACTGGTGAATCCACGACCTGCTGGTTAGGATGGAGACTTCTTCAGGTTTATAACACAGGAACTGCAGATCAGGCAACTAGAGTGCAGGTCAAGAAAGAGAGCAAACTTTGCCACAACTTCCACTTCGATAAAGGAAGCTGGCCACACTCCCGAGGCAATTTCCCTTTCAACTGATTGGCTATTCCTATCAGATTACAAAAATGAAAGTTGATTCCATTATGAAAAAGCACCTGTCAGACTGATGAGAATCACAGTCTAGTCAAATTGAGGTTTACATTAGTCGTTACAGTTCCCTCAACCAACTAGCTGCCCCCCTCTTGCTCCTTGCTTGGTTTTCTCAGCACTTCCCCCATATGGCATACTAAGTTTGGTTCTCATTAGCATATGTGGTGCACAGCCCAGAGACTACGTTCACCACTGCTTCGCTAGTGCTAGAGCAAGACCTGGCATGTGGGCGCTTACTGACTATGTTCTACAAGTGAAATTTGGTGTTGACTGAACCCCATGCTGGGATTCTTGTGCCCTTGTATTTTGAATGAGGTCATTGCTAGTGTTTCCTGTCATTCACATCTGTGAAACCGTATGGGTTTGGCAGAAAGCTCAGACCCAGGAAACAGCAGTGGGGGTCAGGGCCACAGTGATTCCTAGGGCAAGGGGCAGTAAAGAACCAAAAATTGTTGTCATTCTTTGCAATTCATTATTGTATCGTACAATAGCCTTTCTGAGAACTGTTGATTTGTGACTCTTGGGTCTTCCGGTTAAACTGATTCCCACAATTTCCCTTAAATTTTCTCCAGTACATAATTCATCACACCCTCAGTTGGAGGTCTCACTTCAGGGTAACAAGAAGTGTCATACACGCAATATTTTTGTTATATCCTTAAGAACCTAAAGTTATCATTTCAACGACCGTGGAATGAACAGGGTCGGGAGCATGTACCCCTTCCCTGCACTCACAGTAATGGGTGGCTCTCTTCCCTCTCTAGTTTGAAAACAGCGTGAAGTCCAATTTGCTGCTCAAGGAGCTTTATGTGGAGAATGCACACCTGCTAAAAGCCCTCCAGGTTACTGAAGAGAAACAAAGAGGAGCTGAGAAAAACAGCCTCATCTTGGAAGAAAAACTCAGAGCTCTCAACAAATTAATCAGTAAGATTTCTCCGGCATCCCTCTGTGTGTAAAGACTGCTTGCTTTCTTGGAATTCATTCTGAAAAGAAAATCTTAAAACCTGAGCCACTGTGATGCCTTAATCACTTGCAGCTTATTGGCCATGGTCCTCAGAAACAGGGCGACTGTGGTGTCTGGCTCGTTCCAGCAGCATCTGCTCTGTGCCAGATCCTGGGAACATACACGTGTTGGACAAGAGCACATTTTTATAAAACTCCCAATTTTACCACTGGGAAAACATGATGGAAACACTTGGTCAGGCCTGACAGAGAAAGTGGGTTAAGATAATGCAGTTCCAATACTGCATTTTCGACTTAAGCTCTCATTGCCATCGAGTCAATTACAATTCGTAGTGACTTTGGCTTCAAAGATTAAAATGTAAAGTAGGGCTCTAGACAGCTTTATCATATTTTTCCTTTTAAATTTCATTTATGTTTTCTTAAGCAGACACACAACAAAACATACATCACTTCAGCAGTTTTTAATGTATACAGTTTGCTGATACGGATTTTATTCCTCCGGTCTGTAGCCATTTTCAGCTTTTTTGAGTTGTTGCTCATCTGTTAGCATAAATTCACTCCCCTTAGAGTTCCAGGGGAGTCCAGGTGGCATGGTGATGACAGCGCTGGGCTTCTAGCCACAAAAGCAGCACTTTAAATCCAACAGACTTGGGAGAAAGACATGGCTGTCTGCTCCCATGAAGAGTTGCGGTCTCAGAAACGCACAGGGGCAGGTCTACTCGGTCCTGTAAGGTCATTGTGAATCAGAATTGATTTCATGGCAGTGTGGTTGGCTTTGTTTTTTGTTTAAAGTCCCAGGCAAATACTTCAAGTTGTTTTCCATTTTATTCCACATACATAGTTGTTAAAAGATCATCAAGCTCAAAGCAGACTTTTTTTTTACTAGTTAAGCCAAACTATTACTTGGTTTCAAGAAGACATTATGGTACATTTCTGGTTTAAGGCAATAGTTTTAGGAGTTCAGCCACCCTCCATGGCTCCAGAAAGTTGGGAATTATGAGAATTTTCTATTCTTGTCTGTATTTTTGCCCCATTTTGTTCAGGATCCTTCTCTGAACTCTTTGATCAAAATGCTCAGCAGTGGTAGCCAGGCACCATGCAGTTCATTTGGACTCGTGACAAAGGAGGGCATTGTTTATGGAGGCAGCTAATTAGCCATGCATTCCAGAATCCTACTCTATTCGATTCTGTTGTTCCACATGAATCGACACCAACTGTGCCTGACAACTGAAGGAGGAGGTAGAACAGAAGCACCAAACATGTTAATAAGCCAAATAATGGTATGTCCCATGAAACCATTACCCTGAACCTAAGAGCTTTACTGTCTGGTTATTCAGCTCTGTCCTCTGTTACACTTCCCAATGGCTGCTGAGTGCAGACTTTCCAGAAGGGCTTCCCTCTGTAAGCAGAGTGTCCTCTAGACAATAAAGGGGAGGACTCTTGTTCGTTTGGAACCACTTTACCACATGTAAATATTGGTACTGTGGTTACATCTGTAGGCTTGTATTTATTGTACATTAATCTTTTTTTCATTGGAGTGTTTTTGCACTGGGAATTGAACTATATGTTAAAAAAGATAAAAATATAGTTTTATACCAAAATTGATGGTCATTTGTTTATCTGAATGTACTACTGTAATGTGAAATGAGTCACTGTATTTGCAGTTTTTCAATTAAAAAATTTCAATTTTGTCCTTTGTTCTTCAATTATAAAATATCTCAAATAATTAGAAAATACAGTTTTAGGAGAAAACCCATATACCCATCAACTAGATACATTTAATATAATATTTTGAAATTTTTCTTTTTAAAAGGTATAAAATATTTTAGATAGAGGTGAAGGTCGTATTCTATTGATTGCAACCTTTTACTCGTCCTAAAGGCACGCACTATCCCAAAGATGGTAAGTAAGTCTCCTGGTCTCTTTGTACATTTATTATATATGCATTATATAGTCTTGATTAGTGTCCACTCTTTTACTTTTGCATGTATCCATTGCAACGGCTACACAGAAACTCACAGACAAAATGCGTGATGAAAGAATTTAATAACTCAATAAGTTATAGTGCCAAGAGAAATGCTCACGGTAGGTGTTTAACAGGACACATTACAGAGTTTCAGGTATGCTAATAAACACCCGAAGTGGCATACAACTCTGCTATGAGCCTCAACCCAAAGACATTCAGCTCAGGCTCTGGTCAAACCCAGGTCAGCAAACCCAGGTCTCCGAATTAAGTGCCCAGACTGAAGGACCAGGAAAACGTCAGTCTTCACAACCTAGAAATTGAAAACATTGTTCGGCACCCAGCTACCATGACCAAGTGTTATGAAAAGGATCACAACAGAAGGTTCTGTCTAGAGTGGGGGAGAAGTTAAGAACATAACCCTAAAGGATGCCAGGTTTACTGATCGAACAGAGATAGGCAGGACCTCCAAGATTTGCACTCTTCCCCTGCAGATCGGGAACTGAACTCAAATGGTACATTGACGGTATTGCTGCAATTATTGGGTTGAATCAGAATGCATATGAATTGTGGTAAATGATGTAAAAATATCACCTGATCTTTTGAGGGCAGGCCAGGTATGAGTGATAGGCTTTTTCACTGGGGTCAAGGAGGGGAGCCAAGCCCTTCTTTCAAAAGATATTTTTAATTAAAAGTTTCTTTTTTCATATAACACTGTTTAGGAATGAATAAAATGTAGCACAAAACCTGTCTCTTTCAGCCCTGCCATGTTCCCAAACATGCTCCGCAGTGTTCCCCTTGCTCATATGATAAATATGATTATATCTATCCATACTTGTTTTATGAAAAATGCTCACACTGTACAAGTTGTAAAGCGGTCCTTCAAAAATTAAGGACTGTAAAAATTGTCCTTCAAAAAAAAGTTAAGTATTCCAAGATAAAAGCTGAGCGTTCATAGCTATTAGACTCCCATACAAGAAAACTTAAAGCCAGTCCTCCAACGTGAGAAATGTGAAGGAATGATACAAGAAAGTCACTCAAAGTTGAACACAAAAGGGAAAATGATGAGAACAAATGTACAAATGTGCTTGAAAATTGATATATTTATGGATTGTGATAAGAGTTATACAAGCCCCCAATAAAACTATTTTTTAAGTTGTACGAGCCCCCCAAAAACTGATTTAATAAAAAAGAAAGAGCTAGATCTGGAAATGGTGGAATGTCACCTGGCTTATATTCTTTTCTTATTTTTTGTACAATGACTAAATTCCTTTCTCTCTTTTTTAATCATTTTACCACAATCCATATCTACACCGATTGTGTCAAGCACATGTGTACATTTATTTCCATCATCATTCTCAAAATACTTTCTTTCTACTTGAGGCCTTGGTATCAGCTCCTCATTTTTCCCCTCCCTCCCCACCCCCTTCCCTCATGAACCCTTGACAATTTATAAATTACTATTATTTTGTTATGTCTTACACTGTCCAACATCTCCTTTCACCCACTTTTCTGTTGCCTGTTCCTCAGGGAGGGGCTTATATTGTAGATCCTTGTAATCGGTTCCTCCATTCTATCCCACCTTTCCTCCACCCTTGAATTATCGCCACTCTCACCACTAGTCCTGAGGGGTTCATCTGTCCTGGATCCCCTGTGTTTCTTTCTGTACCCGTGTACATCCTCTGGTCTAGCCAGATTTTAAGATAGAATTGGGATCATGATAGTGGTGGGGAGGAAATATTTAAGAACTAGAGGAAAGTTGACTCATCCTTCCCTGTGGTCCCTCTGTGGGGAGATTGTTCCACTATCTACAGATGAGCTTTGGATCTCTGCTCCAGCCCTCTCGTTTTTATTTGTTATGTGTCTGCTGATGCCCAGTTCCTATGACTCCTCATGATCGCACCAGCGATGTGCTTCTTCCATGTGGACTTGTTGCTTCACTGCTGAATGGCAGCTTGTGTGACATCAAGCCTTTTAGACCCCAGACACTATATCTTTTAATAACCGGGCACCATTTGCCCTCTTCACCACATTTGTTTATGCACCTATTTTGTCTTCAGCGATTGTGTCAGGAGGGTAAACATCTCATGCTGCTGACTGGTTAGAACAAAACTTTCTCTTTTTTAAAAAATTTATGTATTGGGGCTCATGCAATTCTTATCACAATCCACACATACATCAATTGTGTAAAGCACACTTATACATTCATTGCCCTCATCATTCTCAAACTTCGCATTCCGCTTTGGTTCCTGGAATAAGCTCCTCATTTTCCTTTTTTCTCTCCCTCTCCCTCCCCGCTCCCCTCTCCCTCATGAACCCTTGATAATTTATAAATTATTATTTTATCTTATCTTACACTGCCAGGCGTCTCCCTTCACCCACTTTCCTGTTGCCCATTCCCCAGAGAGGAGGTTATATATAGATCCCCGTGATTGGTTTCCCCTTTCTACCCCTCCTTCCCTCCCGGTATCACCACTCTCACTGTTGGTCCTGAGGGGGTTCATCTGTCCTAGATTCCCTGTTTCCAAATCCCAACTGTACCGCTGTGCATCCTCTGGTCTAACCAGGTTTGCAAGGTAGAAGTGGGATCATGATAGTTGGGGGGAGGAAGTGTTTAAGAACTAGAGGAAAGTTGTGAGTTTCGTTATTGCTACACTGAAGCCTGAGTGACTCATCTCCCCACTACCGCTCTGCAATGGATGTCCAGTTGTCTACAGATGGGCATTGGGTCCCCATAGAACAAAGTGTTCTTGAATGGAAGGAGGATATGAGTGGATGCCCAAAGTCCATCCCCTACCTCAGGGTATTGCCATATAAATATATGTACATGGGCCAATACCTCTATTTTTGTAGATTAATGTATTTACATATGCACACCACTATGTTTATACCTCTATCCATTGCTTTGCTTCCTTGGTCCTTCCTCTGTTGCCTTTTACCTTCCTCATGTCCCACTGCCACTTTCCCCTTATTTCTGCCTCTTGGTAACCCCCTTAGCTAGTCTGCAGTTGCTCCAACATTACCACCACCCCCACCTTGGATCCCTATATCCTCATTACTGGCTCTGACACCCCAGTTGTTCCCCTGTCCATGGCGCAGCCTGCTCAGCACCCCCTTCCTCCACCACTCTGACCTCCCAGGTCTCCCTGGAACCGTTGGTCCCAATGCTCTCACCTCAAGCATGCCTCCCATACCTATCCTATATAGGTAGGTACACCGACTATGACATAGCCCAAAATGATTTTTTAAAATAAAAATAGTAAATCAATAAGAAAAATTTTTTAAAAAGAGAAAAGAACTATACAAAAATCCTGGGTCTCTTCGCTGGCCTTCAAGACTGTCCAGGAGCTGCCTCTCCCAGCCTGGAGTGCATGTAGACCCTACTATGAAGCACCAAACCATGAGGACAGCATGGTCACATGGAAGGATGCATGAAGAGAGAGAGCTACAGGCTAGGGAGAGGAGCCAGCATGCCACACCCACACAGAGGCAGGCCAGGAGAGAGGAAGAGAAAGAGAGCGGGACTAGACCCCACGCTGGCACGCCAGGCTCGGAGGATGACGTCCCTGGGGGAAGCTAATGGGACACAGAGGGAACTGGACAACTGACAACAGCTGGTGGCATGCTGTCCCCTTGCTGGAGCAGACTGCGACAAAGTATATTTCTTGATCACAATTGAATGTAAACAGAATTTGGTAACACAATGAAACTGAAATACACAATTATATGGAAATTAAACCATTATACAAACAACCAGTGAATATTTAGAGTCAAATGAAAATGAAGATACAACACACGAAAACATTTGAGACTCTGAAACTGTTAGGGTGGGGGAAGGGAAGTATACTTATTACCAATTAAGTGAAGGTTTACAGAGAAGTTCATCAGTTTTACATCGAAAAATTCATACACATTGATTTTGCACATCCACTCCAATACCTTCCATGTGCCATCCTACTTCCCCACTGGGCTTTCTCTTACCATCACTCCTTCTTTAGTAACCCTCTGGACTTTGTCATTGGGTAAATGCTGCCCTTTGGGTTTTAAGCTGTTGATGGTTTTAAAAAAGGTCATTTCAGTTCCACGCCTAGAGGACATTGGCTATATTCTTGGGGTATGCTACTAGACTCCATTCAACCAGTAAACCCAGTCTGTTTTATGATCATGAGTTCTGTTCCACATTTTACCCCCATTCCATTGAGGACCTTCTAATGTGATTGTGTTCAGAGTAATAGGTAGCAGTAGTCAGGCACCATTTAGGTTTTCCAAGCTCAAGATTATAGAGACTAATGTTTGGGTTGTTCATCATTCTATTGTAATAATTGTATTCAACATGTCTTTTGACTTCACTCTTGTTTCCTCCGAGTGCAGAGAGACCAATAGTTACTACTGGCTGCTCATGCACAGTTTTTCTTATTTAAGTCACTTTTTTAAAAAACAAAAATTTCAAAAGAGGACCTGATGCAAGGGGCTTAAGTGGAGAGCAAATGCCTTGAGAATGATTGGGGCAGGGAATGTATGGATGTGCTTTATACAATTGATGTATGTATATGTATGGATTGTGGTAAGAGTTGTTTGAGTCCCTAATAAAATGTAAAAGAAGAAAAGAGAAAAAAATGATTAGGGCAAAGACTGTACAGATGTGCTTTATACAATTGATGTATGTATATGTATGAACTGTGAAAAGAATTGTATCAGCCCCAATAAATTGTTAAAAAAATAAATTTAAAAAAATTCCTTTTATTTTTTTTGTACTGTCCGACGTCTCCCTTCACCAACTTTTCTGTTCTGTTTTAATGTAATTTTTATCATTAAACTGTGAGTCTAATGGTAACAAAATAGAACGTGTGTGTGTCTGTGTTAAAACAGTCATTAAAGAATAGAATTCAGAGACAGAGAATTTTTTTAAGTTTTTAAAAATATTTTCTATTGTTACTTAGGTGAAAGTTTAAAGAGCAGACATCAGTTTTACATTAAATAAGTCGTTAAATCTACCATTGTCTTTTCATTTCCAATATTTTTTGCCTATCTCTTGTTTTATATTGTCTTCCCTTCACAAAAATAACACCTGTCTACCCTCTAGCTTCCACAGACAGAGAACTTATTGTTGACAAAGGCCTAAAAAACATTAAATGGGAAGCAGACACCTCTTCAATAAATGCTATTGGAAATACTGGCTATCCACTTGCAGAAGAACAAAAAAAAGACGACTGCCTCACCCATGCACAGAAACAAACTCAAGATGGATCAAATTCCTAAATGTAAAACCCAAAGCTCTCAGGATCAGAAAACTGGGACAAAACTAGGAACCCTAGTGCAGTAGATGGGCTATCAGAAATAACAAAGCTGACACAATCCATAGAAAACAAAATAGTGGGACATATTAAAAAATAAAAAACTTGCATACATTAAAAGACTTCATTGAAAGAGTAAAAAGACCCATAGACTGGGAAAAGATATTTAGTAATGACATAACAAAGGACTAATTACTAAAATCTACAGAATTTACAAGGTGGCAAGAAAAACAAACTAGTAGCCCTATGAAAAAGTGGGCAAAGGACCGGAGCAGATGATTCACAAAGGATGATACGTGAATAACTAATAAACATATGAGTAAGTTCTCTCAGTCATTAGCTATCCAGGAAATGCAAGTCAAAGCAACCATGAGATACCACCTAACACCCATAACTGTAGCCCAGTTAAAGTAAAAAAGCTGAGAACAGCAAATGTTGGAGAGTGTGTGGTGAGATAGGAACTCTTATCCTCTGCTGGTGGACTTGTAAATATGTACAGACACTCAGGAAGGCAGTATGGCGATACCTAGAACAGATGGCAACTGAACTACCATATGATCCAGCAATACCATTACTGAACATATACCCCAAAGAAATAAAAAACATCATAAGCAGACATTTGCTCCCCCATGTTCATCACAGCACAGCTCACAATTGCTAGAAGCGGCCTCCATTCCCAACAATGGATAAAAAACCTCTGGTACATAAACATGATGAGTACTGCGCATGCCTGAAGAACAGCAATGAGACCCCTCACGTCGTGGAGGGCTCTGGAAGACATGCTGAGGGAAGCGAGTGAAGCACGAAAGGACAAGCACTGTGTGAGTCCAGAGCAGCAGGAACAAGCAGCAGAAGGGGCGCAAGCTCAAGCGTGCAGGCCATGCAGTCGTCTGGCTGGGGTCAGACAGGCCGCTAACGAGCTGGAGCTGGACCAGTGCCAATGACCTACACATCATCTGCTCCTGGTGAGTATAGTGTAGGTCACTTGGCCGGAGGTCACCTCACGACAGCTGGGATCAAATGGAGGGTGCGAGGGGGTAGTGGCTGTTCGCTGAATAGTAGCCATTTAGATCTGTGGTGAGGTCTCCCAGAGAGGGAGGTAGCCCCGTCGGAGGAATGGGGTTTACTGATGAGAGGTGCCGCACAGGAGATGAAAGGGAATGGTCAAATTTGGGGGTACATAGGTGCATGCCTGTTGAAGGGAGGGGAGGGAGAGCTAACCTCCAGGTGGGGGACAAAAGACTGAGGATGCTCTTGGCAACAATAAATGGGAGGTGTCTTCAGTGGCATGCAATGGGTGGGCAGAATTGGTGTAGGGCATCTGGGGGGGGGTATCCCAGGAAAGCAGACCAGGTGCCATAAAATGCTGGGACAACAAATCCTGGATCTTTGGGGTGCATGCATGCTCCAGAGGCTACATCAGTGAGCCCCATATGGGAATCCCACTGGGTGAACTAGACTCTACCTCAGACACACTTGTAACATGAGGACTTAAGCGGGAAATACATGGTGCCTGAGGAAGCAGAAAACAGCTGTACCAAGAGTGGTGTACTGATGGTTGGTGGACAAATAAGGTCATGTTACATCAACCCCCTTTATGCTGGGTTAAGATATCTAGTATTCTGGAAATCTTGTGACAGCCCCTCTACTGTGTGTTGCATGTGCTTGGGTATATTAAGGTGTGTCTCAGGGGTGCAGCACCATGGGGGTCACTTTCTTGAAGCTGTTATTTGTTTCTGCTTTTTAGTAAATGAGACCCAGAGACTTTGAGAAAGAAAATATAACAATAGTTTGGGGGGGCGAGGATAAAGAGGGTCGGGGGAAGTAAGAGGGAGATGATGTCAAGTAGTCTAGGAGGGAAATGTATGTGTGGAGACTGATTGTGGCAGCAATTTTACAATTCTGTTTGATGTGATTGAACTATGGAATAATATGACATTTGTATTAACTCCTAAGTTAGCAAATTTTTTAAAAAGCATAGATTCAGGAATGGTTTGGGGGCTCACACTTAAAAAGAATTATCATGGCCCTGCTCAGTACTCACCTTCATGAAATGGTCACTGAAGATAAAGGTACTACAGCGAAGTGTCGCAAAAAAGTAGATAGTAGCACTCCCTCAATGTATGAATACTTTCTTTTATTAAATTGGCACTCTGTGATGCTCACCCTCCCGACACAACTGCTGAAGCCAAAGCGGGTGAACAAGTAAATGTGAAGAAAGCTGATGGTGCCCGGCTATCAAAAGAGATAGTGTCTGGGGTCTTAAAGGCTTGAAGATATACAAGCGGCCATCTAGCTCAGAAGCAACAAAGCCCACATGGAAGAACACACCAGCCTGTGTGATTGCATGGTCCCGAAGGGAACAGATATCAAAGAACAAAAACTCAAATCATTGGCTGCACACCTCCATGATACAATCACCGAAGACAAACAGGTGCATAAGCAAATGTGGCGAAGAAAGCTGATGGTGCCCGACTATCGAAAGAGATAGTGTCTGGGGTCTTAAAGGCTTGAAGGTGAACAAGCGGCCATCTAGCTCAGAAGCAATAAAGGCCACATGGAAGAAGCACACAAGCCTGTGCAATCACGAGGTGCCAAAGGAACCAGGTATAAGGCATCATGCAATATATATATATATATATATATATATATATATATATATATATATATATATATATATATATATATATATATATATATATATATATATACACACACACGCACACACACACACCATAGTGAATGAAGGGGGAAGTGCAGAGTGGAGACCCAAAGCCCATTTGTCGGCCACTGGAGATCCCCTCATAGAGGGGTTTAGGAGAGGAGATGGGTCAGTCAGGGTGCGATGTAGTACCGATGAAGAACACAGCTTTCCCCCAGATCCTGGATGCTTCCTCCCGCCACCTACCATGATCCGAATTCTACCTTGCAGGACTGGATAGGGCAGAGGTTGTACACTGGTGCATATGAGGGCTGGAGGCACAGGGAATCCAGGGTGGATGATACCTTCAGGACCAGGGGTGTGAGGGCCGATGCTGGGAGAGTGGAGGGTGAGTGGGTTGGAAAGGGGGAACTGATTACAGGGATCCACATGTGACCTCCTCCCTGGGAGATGGACGGCAGAGAAGGGGGGGGGGCGGTAGACTCTGGATAGGGCAAGATATGACAAAATAACAATCTATAAATTATCAAGGGCTCATGAGGGAGGGAGGAGCGGGGATGGAGGGGGGGAAAAAAGAGGACCTGATGCAGAGGGTTTAAGTGGAGAGCAAATGCTTTGAAAATGATTAGGGCAAATAATGTATAGATGTGCTTTTACAATTGATGTATGTATATGTATGGGTTGTGATAAGAGTTGTATGAACCCCTAATAAAATGTTTTTTTAAAAAGTACTAAATCTAAAAAAAAAAAAGAGTGGCTGAATTACAACACTAACTGAACCCTCTACTTAGAATGATTTCTGATGTTAATAGGAGAGCATGGATTGGGACTAAATGGGAACCTGAAAGTTACGGTGGAGAGGACTGTGCTACGCTGAGTTTTCTAGAGAAATAAATCAAACTACACTCAAATAACTTTATAGCAAAAATAAATTTACATCAGGAAGCCCAGCCCAGTTCAACTCAAGTCCATGGGTCAGATGCTAGATGAAGTCCCCTTTAGACTCACCCAGCTTCCAGCCAATGAAGCAAAGGCAAAGCAGGAATCGGGAAAATCACAGGCCAGTAGGGGCAAGAGCATCTGGATGTAAGGTCAGCAGGAAGAGGGCAGGGCACTGCAGCTCCTATGATCAGCAGGCCGGCTCGGCCATGAATCCTAGAGATGCAGAATCAAGGTAAGCAGGATGGAGGGAGAGGGAAGGAAAGTTGTCCATGGCATGTCTCTAAATTGGGCACCTCCTCCAAGGAGAGGGCCTTATTGAGATTGAACTCTACCCATACTTTCACACAGATGCATCAAACTGATATAAAATCGAACCATCATAGGGACACACGGAAAGATTATTCTCAGAAATATCAGAACATGGATCCTTGACATGCCATTGAGTTACTTCAGCCAACAACACTACCACTCACATCTGAAGAGTTTAATCCATCATTAGTAAAGCCATTGTCCCCTCCACCTGCACTTGAGCTTAGCCCAACTTTCCCTGCTGATAGGGAACCTCGAGTTGTATCTGGAGCATTCCCTGCAGCAGATGCCTTGCAAGATAATGCTGACACTTGCTGGGAAACACCTTCGACACTTATGCCTGCTTCGACACTGCCTCTAAACTTGTCTCAGTAATCCCAAAGGTGACCTCCAAATATTGATCCAGAAAGAGCTGTGCTATCCTCTTAAAGGACTGCTAGCATTTTCTAGTATGTACAGGCAGAGACCCGAGGAATGTGTGCGGGAGTGAGATGATGATGCAAGGAGCGAACGGTTGCATCAGTCTGAATGTGTTGACGTGGACCAACTAAGCACTGATCCTTCAGTCAGTGTTTCAGCACCAGACGTTAGGACAGAATCTAATAGTTTATCTGTTTGGTTTACTGAAGCAAAGCTTCTGCAGTGGCTTAGAGCAAGTTAAGTTGAAGTACCAGACCTAGCTTGGTATACTTTAGAGGATTAAGGGAATGGGCGTGTTTCAGGGCAGACCCATAGACTCACAAATGGAATGCACTGAGGACACACCTTTTCTCTCAGTGGGAAACAAATTTCTGAAGGGATCATAAGTATCTCTAAAGACTGCTGTGATTGATATTTTATTTTGAGCCAGTTTTGACGGTGGAAAATACCCTAATTAAGACGTTTGCACATAACATGGCTGATTGGGTCCCATGGTAGTAGGCGGTAAGCAGTAGCATTTAACAGAGACAAGGTGGGTGTGGTTGCCAAATGGTTAGCAGAGTCAAAGTAGTAACAGAATAGCCTGATTTGTATGGCATTGGATACCTAAGCAGAGTGTCCCTAGGAGTGAAATAAATGAGAAACCTACCAAATCTATCATTGATCTGTACAAGTTGAAAAATTCTAGGCCAGTTGAATAGCAGTCTAATTCAAATAGCCAGATATAGAGTCGCAAATGCTCGATCAATTCCCAAAAATTGAGCCAGTTCACAAACCCTTCATTTACGGGGAAGCCAGGTCCCTTTGAGGAAGGCACCCACTACACTAATAAAAAAAATGCATAGTTAGCCTTTCTCCCAGGCCTGCCCAGTGGAAACTGCGCCTTTTATAAGTGACAATTCATTGGAGAAAGGAAATAATCAGACGTTGGGGATGGTTACTGGACATTGGCTCCAAACTGACATTAATCTAAGTGACCCTAAATTTTAAGGTCCCACAATCAGACTAGGAGCATATAAAGGTCAAGTTATAATGGAGTCTTAGCTCAGGTTGATCTCACAGGGGATCCAGTATGAGCCCAAACCTATCCTATAGTAATTTCCCTGTTCTAGAACACATAAATGGAATAGACAGACTCACTGACTGCCAGTACCCCATATGGCTACCTGACTCTAGAACATGGACTACTATGGCAGGGGCAGGAGTGGAAGCTAGTAAAGCTACCTCTACTTAGGAAAATGGTAAAGCCAACGCAATTATGTTTTCCTGGAGGGATTGCAAAGATCAGGGTGCAAAGATTGCACCATCAAGGAATTGAAGAATATAGGGCTGGAGACCATTACTTCCGAACTGAGCTGTTGTCTATGGGGGGACTAGCAAACTCTAGACCTATGTGGTTTGTAAGGGTCCAGGTATAAGCTGTGCTTACACACACACAAGCACCAGCAGCGGTTAAGCCAGTTTTTAGTGTGGGGTTTTTTAATCACTTTATTAGGGGCTCTTACATCTCTTTTATAACAATCCATACATCAGTGGAGTCAAGCATATTTGTACATATGTTGCCATCATCATTTTCAAAACATTTTCTTTCTACTTGAGCCCTTGATATCAGCTCCTTTTTTCCCTCCCTCACCCACCCTCCCACCCTCAAGACCCTTGATAAATTATTATCGTTTTCCTATCTTACACCATCTTCTATCTCCCTTCACCCACATTGCTGTTGTTTGTCCCCCTCAGGGTGTGGGGGTTATGTCTACATCATCATTGTAATCAATTCTCTGTTTCTCCCCCTTCTTCCCCTACATTCCCCCTAAGTGGCCTACGCTGATAGTATTGCTACTCCCATTACTGTTCCTGATGTGTTTATCTGTCCTGGATCCCGTGTGACAAGAGCTCTTATCTGTACCATCTGGTCTAGCTAGATTTGTAAGCTAGAACTGGGATTTGTAAAGTAGAAGTGGGGTCATGATAGGTGGGTGGGATGGGGTGCGGGAAGCACTAAAGAACTAAAGAAATGTGTGTCTCGTTGGTGCTGTACTGCACTCTGGCTGACTTGTCCCTCCTGTGAGGGATGTCCAATTGTCTACAGATGGGCTTTGAGTCTCCATCCGACTCCCTTCATTCACATATGATGGTTTGGGGTCTCCTGATGTCTGATACTGTTAGATTCCTCAGGTGGAAATACCTGGGTCATTGGCTTCCCATGAGAATGAATTCACACCGAAGCCTGGTTTGTGATCCAAGTGAATTTTTATAAAGGATAGAAGTGTAAAGGTGAAACTGAGGTACAGGGAGGAAGACAGACATAACTGACAGGACAAGGAAAGCAGAAACAGAAATAGCTTTATTAGGTGGGGCAGTAGGGCGGCTCCTGCGGCTCCCTGCCGAGGTTTCGTGACCTAGGCGGACAGGTCAGGGAAGTCCCATTCAGCAGCTGGGGGCGAGGGTTTTTACAGGGGTAGTGAGGACCCCGGGTAATTTACAAGCCTTTACTCCAATTGAACCCAAGAAAATTCAAAATGACTTAGGCAGTTACTCTATTTTGGTCACTTTTGACTCGTCCTGCACTAGCCCATTATTTCCATTTAACTCTATAACGCGAAGCATGATGTTTTCATAACATTAAAAAATGTATATATTAATACATATATATATATTTATAACTATGAAAGTCCACAACAAAAAGAAAATTTTTTCCCAAAATTAAAATTGAAGCGTTATAGGGTTAAAAAGAAGGATGGGTCTTATCAGCGGGTCCAAGACCTTAGCATCATAAATGAATCAGTGATCCGACTGCACCTAGTAGTGCCCAAACCTGTGCCCTCCTAGGGGAAAGTGTGAATGCTTTTATCCCTCTTCCTGTACTTCCAATGAACAAACACACATGTCTGGTAATCCTAAGATTATTTTTGTTTCCTGTGACACTCACCTAATTTCAAGGCCACTGCCACCTCACAAGCTTAGCCTTGTCGTAGTCAAACTGTTCACCTTTTAGACCGTTTGTTTTTCTCAGAAGTTATCGGGTGATTAAAGCTTCTGAACCAAGTGTGCCAGGTCCACGACTACCATCTCCTGGACCACCTCAACCTTATCCATCCTGGATAAAGTTGCCCTCAATGGACAACCCCTCCCAGCAGTGTAGGAAGGGTATGGACCCAAAGCCCAACCTCGCCCCTTTTGCCAGCAGGAAGCAGCTAGAGATGTCGTCGCCCAGTACCCCCAAAGATTTGGGTCCATATCTCTTCAGGGGGGCAAATGTTAGGTAGCTATACTAGGGACTGGGGCATCCGTTATGCATGCCCATAGGGCCAAGATAAGAGCCCAGTTAGGAGAGGCACCCTGTGCATGCTCAGAGGTCCAGATTTCTGGCCATGAAGGGGAGGTCACCTGGGTGGTTCCTGTACCTGGATTGACCAATCTAGGCCATGTAAATTCAATTCAGCCACTGGGGTCGGCCAGACTTGCCCACCACGCCTCCCTAACGCTCATAAAACTCTCTTGAGTGCAGACCAGGCTTCTGCATGATTTCTCTCTCACTCAGGAAGGCTCTTTGGAGGCAGCTGTGCTGCACATGAGTGGCTGGTGGATACTGTTCAGATGCATGGCTTTCTGCTTGCAAGGGTTTTTGTCTCAGCTGACTGTAAGGGAGGAGGTAGTACGTCTGGATCACAGAGTATCCATGTCCACAAACGAGGCTGCTCATTCCACAGTCCTGGAAGTGCTTTATGAAAACCCTCTGCTTTGCAATGTCACTCCTTGTAGATTAGAATGGGAGGGGCTGGGACCAAGGTATGCTGCCTCTTACTCCCAGTTGCAGGTTTCTGGATGCTGATTGTATCTCTTACAGCATCAGTTAGTGGGCTTGTTGTCTGCCTCAGGCTTTGTTCACGGAGATCCTCCAGCTAGTTGGTGGTGTGTGCGCATGAGCAGAGGCTTCCTGCCAATCCCCCATGAGTAGTAGAGCTCCCATGGTGTGGACTCCATGAAAGCCTTGCCCCAGGCAGCATGCTTACAAAGGAGGGTGGGCCCTGCAGGACAGAGGACCATTCCCCCTGTGGAATGGCCTCAGAGATCCACCTCCCTCTCTGGCCAGCTGCTGGGGCTGTGGGTCCTAAGCATCATGGCTGACTCAGTAATAGACACAGGGTGAGGCGACTCCAGTAGCTGTTTTGACTGGTCTAATCCAGCCTGAGATCATCCTTGCATGAGCCCTCTGCCAAGATTATTTTTGTTTCTTTTATGATCTTTTCATTAGTGGCTCCTACAACACTAACCACAATCCATAAATACATCATCTGTTTGAAGCCCATCTGTACATTAATTGCCCTCCTTATTCACAAAATATCCACTCTCCACCCAAGCCCCTGGCCTCAGCTCCTCATTTTTCCCCCCTCAATGCCCGCCACCCATCCCTCATCAATCCTTGGAAATGTACTAATTCTTTTGTCATATTTTCACCCACCTTTCTTTTGAGGTCAATGAAGATCCTTGTAATCGGTTCCCACTTTCCATCCTGCCCTTCCTCCACCCTCCCAGTATCTCCACTCATAACACTGGTAAAGGGCCCATCCACTCTGGATCCCCCGTGTTTGAAATTCCTATCGGTACTAGAATACCTTCTCTAGTTTGGCCAGATTAGTATGGTAGAACTGGGATCATGATAGTGGGGCAAGAGAAAGCATTAAGAACTAGAGGAAAGTTGTGTTTCATCTTTGCTGTCTCATACCCTGTATTCTTTAATCTCCACTCTGAGATCCTTCTGTAAGGGGATGTCCAGTGCACTGCAAATAGGTTTTGGGTCTATACCCGGCAGTCCCCTCTCATTCTCCATGATAAGATTTTTTTGTTCTCATGATGCCTGTTGCCTTATTCCTTTAAAACTTTGTGATCACACAGGCTGGTATGCTTTCTCCATGTGGGCTCTGTTGCTTCAGAGCCAGATGGCTGTTTCTTTACCCTCAGGCCTTTAAGACCCCACACGCTATATCTTTAGGTAGCTGGACACCATCGGCTTTCTTCACCACATTTGCTTATGCAGCCGCTTTGTGGTCAGTGATTGTGTAGGGAAGGTGAGCATCTTAGAATGCCAATTTAATAGAACAGTGTTATTGCAATGAGGGAGTCCTTGAGCGGAGGCCCTATGTCCATCTGCTACCTTAATACTAAATCTATAAACATATGGACATAGATCTATTTCCCCATGCCCCTTTGTAAATATATGTACATATGTACATGCCTTTATTTAGACGTCTATAACTGGCCCTTGCTTCCCAGCTCACTCTTCTATACTCTTTGATTTTCCTCTTGTGCCCACTGACATGCTCAGTCTTCCTTTGGGTTTCAGTAATTCCTCTTGGTTACATTACCTTTGATCACGCCCTACCAGGCCTCCTACATCCCCCTCACTACCGTTTTCCATCACTTGTTGTACCCTTGTCTCTGGGTTTCTTTACACCACTTCCTTTCCCCCCACCGTGCTCACTCCCATGCCCAATGGAAAGGGCCGGTCACATGTTTACTCCTCCAGATTGTTCATCCAGCCTCTCTTAATTAGACAGACCTGTAAAGGTAATAACATGCACAAAACAAGACTGAGCTAAACCAAGCAGCAAAAAGAAAAAAAAACAAACAAAAATGAAAACAAAACCCAACCCAAATCCAATGACACTAAAAGAAAACAACACTAACCAGAAAGAAAAGTACAAGGACTGTGTGGTGAACTTTAGGAGTGTTTTCCAGTCCAGTCTGTGGGGGCACCGAACCCTGACCACAAAGTCCACCTTTGGCATTCCCCGGGGACTTTGATGCTCCGGTTTCTTACTCTTCCGCTGCACTCTCTTAGTGTCATGCATCGAAGTGGCAGGATCAGTTCGGGCGCAGTTCCCACACTGTGTGTCCAGTGTTGTCCCCTCTAAGGCTATGGGTCTTTGAGGGACGTTTCTCATCGTGGGGCTGCCCATGTGGTCTTCTCTGTGGATTGGCTTCTCTGATTGGGAACATCATCCTCAAGGTGTATTGGGCCAGGATGTGCTCCATTCTCCCCTCCTCCCCCTTGTTCTGCCCTGTGTTCTCTGATCAAATATGTCCCTCTCCGCGAGCTGCAGATCCGGTGCCATCCTGTGAAATACAATCTTTTGGGGCTGCAAGGATGTGGGGGGGTGGGTATCAGCTCAGATCTTTTGAGAGTCCAGGAGATATTGACTGCTCAATGGGCACAGTTCTGTGGGGCACCGTGCTCTTGGTCCAGACGCTGGTTGTGAATATGACTTTGTTGTTAACCAGTTGTGTGTCTCTGGGTCAACTCCCGTGTGTTTTTGAGTGAGTTTTTTAATCTGCAAAGTAAATGTACAGGATTATCCAGACTCCCATGTCAGCAAGTTATCGAGAGGGGTTAATCAGAGACTGTTTCATATAGTGTGTACCTGCGCGCCGCATTCTAGACCTGCGATGGCAATTATGAGCTCAGGATAGAGATGGTGTCCAGCAGGTAACATACGTGGCTCCATATTGAAACAGGAAGCCCACTGTGGAGATTTGGTCCTTCCGTTGATGGCCACCGGCCACCTAGTCTTCTCCTGCTATAACTGCTTCACTGGCTCAGCAGCTGAGCCAGAAGCCAGTGATATCATAACCAGGTGGCTAACTGGGCCAAAGGGCTGATAGATATTTGTTATTTTGTTGTCTTGGGAAACCCACCTACCCTCCATGCAAACCTTCTGGTGTGAGTTATCTGTGGACGGAATCATAGGCTCACAGTAATTCACATCTTTCTTCTTGAAAATGTGCCCATATTCCTTTCTGAACCTGACAAGGTGGCCCCTGTGTCCACCAAGAAATTTACTGCCTGGCCTCCTACTTGGAGAGTTAGCCTGGGCTTTTGGCGGCGAAGTGAAACAGAGCCCTGACCCCTTCATTGAGCTTCTTCAAGCATTATTGTCTCTTGCTTGGGTCTTTCTACGTGCAGATGAGGCCCATCCACTCTAGTGGAGGGTCGTGCACCTCTCCTGGGGTTTTCAAGGCACTGATTTTTCCAGTGTCCTTCTTTCCTGCAGTAGGCACATTGGTCCTTCCCCATGGCTTGGCGGTGCCCACAGGTTAGTCTCTCCGTGAGTGGGCCATGCTCTCCTTTTCCTGAGTCTCTGGGGTATCTCATGTCAATTACGATTATTTTAGCTAGCTTCTTTGTCTCTCTCGTGCTAGGGTCATCTCTGTTGTTATACACTCAATGAGCCACTTGTACCAAATCGCTAAGATTTTTCCCTTCAAACCCTTCCCACTTCTTTGTCATGTCTGAGGCAGACTGACTGAGTAATAAAGGCA